>NC_056749.1:127619323-127689323 GCF_019279795.1 Protopterus annectens
ACCACACCTAACCTCACACACAAACATATTCGGCTTTACAGAGATAATAATAGACACCACACAAAAAAGACAAAATCACTGAAAAGTAAATCATTATTGATTGTATAGTAACCAGGGCATCTTGTTTAGGACATTTCCTGTTAATTATTTCTCTGTTTTTCAAATGACAAACTCAGACCAGTGGCTAGTTAAATTTCCAGGTAACTGTAAGACGAGTGTTGTAGTTGGCTCAACTTTTGATACTGCAATTCTCCATATAGAACTAGACTATGCAAAGCACTGATGACAAGATAATGGCCACACATTTTATTTACTTATTTAACATTTGTTAACCAGGAAAGTCTGACTTGGAATGAGCCAATTTTCAGCGGAGGCCTGGGGAGAAATGCTCCAGACGCATGTCTTTGTAACGTGGGAGGAAACTGGAGCACCTGGAGGAAACCCACACAAAAGCAGAGAGGACATGCAGACTTAGCACAGAAGGCACCCCAGCCGAGAATCAAACTGGAAAACTTCTTGCTGTGAGGTGACAACGCTACCGCTGCACCACTGCTCCATCCTTTATGTACAATAACGCACAACGTACATTAAATGGTAAGGTGCAAAACTGGCAAATTTGACATTTTCTTCTGGCTATATTGTAGACAGCACTGTCCTACAGATTGATTTAGTCATCAGAGATCTTGGTACCCTAGACTGCTTACTTTCATTTGGCAGTTATGTCACAACATTAGTGAAAAAATCTTTCCATCTGGCACAGTAAATATCCATGTTTGTTTCATCTAGGTCTAAAGAAGCTATCATTCCTCTGTACTCAGTTTTGATCATAGCATTTGTAGGACAGAGTCCCCCTTATTTGACTTCATTTGCCTAACCACACCAGGGGGTACTGATGAAAAACAAATTACTGATCTGATGATCCTAAACTGTTAAGACAGGCTTCAAACTTTCTATTTCCTGTTTCTTATATAAAGTCCCACATGGCAACCTGTGTCTGCCTTTTCATGCTTCAAAGGATCTTAGTGTCTTCCATTTTCTTCCCTTCCATAAAATGAATGTCTCCATAAAATGAATATCTCCACAAACACTGCTACAGAGGATCGAAATCTCAGCAAATAGAGCCTGCTGATGAGACCGTGCATACTCAACCTCTGAAGTAAACTAACTGTACTTAGGACAAAGACTGATATTTGTGGTACCTTTAAGAAGAATCTTGTTAGTGCAATGGGGATCCCTTAAATTCGCCAACAGCCAAACCTAGTTTTCCTCACTTATAGGTAGGAAGTACCCCTTTAAGGTTGGTACTGGCTAGGAGTAAACTGTCCTTGGTCTGATTTCTGCATCATAGCCTGTAGAGAATTATGATACTTTAAGTCGTTCATCCCATCCCATCACCATTTGTGTACCCTCCGTGTCTGTCCTTCCAGTATCCCCATAGCCTACTGTATGTACTTGTGTCCCTGTTGGACTTTGTTCTGTGTTTATCTGTCTGTCTGCTCTTGCACACTTTGCTTTCCCCTGTCCTAACTCCACACCTTCCCTTTTATTCCTTTCCCTTATGTCTGCAAGAGAAGAAAAAAAAAGACAATATACATAGAAAAAAGTTTTCCTCCTCTTCATCTTACTCCTGCATGTGTGACCCTCTGCTTGTTCTTTACCCCTTTTCTGCTTGCTTGGATACCATTTTCCTCCCCTTTTAGGAATCCAACAAAATGTTCCTAAATATGGACACTATAGGAATACAGCTGGCGATTATATATGACTACTTATTCATCAGTGGCATGTACTGACATTTTATTTTTTAATTTACCATTTGTTAACCGGGAAAGTCAGACTTGGAACAAAGCCAATTTTCAGCGGAGGCCTGTGGAGAAACACTCCAGATACATGTCTTTGTAACTCACGTGAACGCAGGGAGGACATGCAGACTGCACACAGAAGGCACCCCAGCCGAGAATCAATCCAGAGAACCTCATGCTGTGAGGTGACAGTGCTACCGTTGCACCACTGCGCCATCCATAAAGTCCATTTAGTGGCCTCATTTCACATTATTCATTCTCATATGTTTGTATCATGTGACTGCTAATGCTCGGTGCATTAATTCCCGTGCTTTAGAGTATGCAGTTCATTAGGCTCATGTTGAGTCAATGATTGGAGTTTTGCCGAAGGTGAATAGATTGGCAGCTGTTCGCTGAAACTGCTTTCATTGATGGTGGAGATTTCATTGTTCTCCATAGTTGTGCAACCTCAGACTTGGTATATATAACTTATGGGGATGTGGGTGTGTCCCTCCCACAAAGGGAGGTGCAGAGCAGTGAAGCGTGCCCTCCTTCAAAACAAGTAGGTCTCTGAAGTAGCTTTAGCAAATGGTTTTCTATTTTTTTGCATTTGCTGAAAAGTTGACATGTATCCATTTCACAGAATGTTTTTTTTTATACCTGTGCAGCTGTGTCCATCTGCATATCTCCTGCCTGGCTTATTTATTTATTTATTTTACATTTGTTGACTGGGCTAGTCTAGCTGGATATATGTCCATTTTCAGTAGAGGCCCGGGGAGAAAAGCTCCACATAGAAAACTAACAGATATAGTACATTAAAACGTTAATTATAAGAATATTATGAGATGATTACATGTGTTCTAAGGTAACAAAACATAAGAATATTATGAGATGATTACATGTGTACTAAGGTAACAAAACATATAACAAAAACATTTTTTTTTTTTGTATGAGAAGAGGGAGAAAGGATTTAGAAGTAGTTGGAAGACACACAAAGTAAAGAGTAGCAGGAATAAGAGAACAAAGTCGTTAAAATGGGATTGTAAGAATTAGGTGAAGGGTAGTAGGTTGTTGAGACAGTAAGATGGCCAATTCAGTTGATTCCTTATTACAGTAAGTCAGCATTAATGGTAGTGGATTAAAGTAACATAAAGAGAGAGATGCAGAAAAAAAAAGAAGATATTGTGCAAGACTAACAGAGGGAGATGATTAGTCAGGGTTAGTACAGGGACATAGCCAGTGAGTTGTAAGATATGATTTAAGTTTCTTTTTAAATAGTGAAGATGAAGAAAGAGATGTAAGTTCAACAGAAAGTAGGTTCCAGCTTTTGCCTACAGTGTTGGTGAAGAGGGATTCTCCTGCTCTTTTGTTAGATTTATGAGTAGAGATGAGTAATTTGTTTGCAGAGCGTAGGTTTGTAAGATTTTTATATGGGCAGATTAGACTTTTGAGGATTGGTGTGTTGCTTGGATGATACAGGGTTTTGTGGGTAATTGTTAGCTGGTGAAGTAGAATATGGTTCTGTAGTTCCAGCCAACCCAGATGTTTCAGATTTTGGCAGTGGTGGGATCTAGCAGGAGAGCCTGTAGCAAATCTGGCAATGATGTTGTAGGCTATTGACAGCTTGTTGAGGTTGCTTTTTGATAGGTTAGTATATATAGGAGATGCATAAAAGAGTGTTGAGATGAGATGGGTGTGGGCAATAGAAGTTCTTGCTATGGGAGTAAGGAAAGGTTTAATTCTATAGAGGGAGCCTAGTTTTCTGTTAACTGATTTCATTGTGGTGTTAATATGAGTATCAAAGTTAAGGCTGTGGTCAATTGTCACTCCCAAGAGTTTAGTGGAAGTGTCAGGGGATATAATTGTATTATTTTTAGATTTGATAGTGAAGTAAAGTGGGGGTGACTTGAGTGTGGGAGTAAACAGTAGAAGTTTAGTCTTTTTAGGGTTAAGGAGGAGGCAACGCTGTAAAAACCAATCTTCGACAAATTCAAAGACCCTTTGGGTGAGTGACTGTAGTTCAGATGATTCAGTAGCTGAGGAAATTAAGGTAGAGTCATCTGCGTATTGAATGGATATAGCATGTGGGATGCTAGTAGACAGATCATTTATAAAGATAGAGAATAAAAGAGGGCCCAGAATAGAGCCTTGGGGTACACCAAGAGAGACAGGAAGGTGGGAAGATAGAGTATTGTTCCAGAGTACTGCCTGTTGCCTATTGTGTAAGTAGGACTTGAACCACTGTATAGCTTGACTATCAAGTGAAAGGGACTTAAGTATATCCAGTAGAAGGTGATGGTTAACCATATCAAATGCTTTTGAAAGATCTATGAAGATAGCAGAGGACAGGGTATTATGGTTACGGTTCTTGTTAATATGGTCAGAGAATGATAGGAGGGCTGTAGTGGTGCTGTGGTAAGGTCGAAAGCCATGTTGCGAGTTAGCTAAAAGGTTATTTTTGAGGAGATGGTCTAGCAGTTGACGATGGATGCACTTTTCCAAGATTTTGGCTATGGGAGAGAGTAGGGCAATTGGACGGTAGTTAGAAAGTTCTGTTGAGTTACCACCTTTGTGTAGGGGAATTATATGTGAGATTTTCCATATGGATGGGATGGTGCCTTCAGTGATGGTTCTATTAATTAGGATAGAGATAGAGTAGGCAATAGATTTTGCTACTATTTGAAGATACTTAGCAGGTAAGAGGTCGGCAGAGGGGGTAGAGGGTTTAAGCTTTTGAAGGAGAGTACAGATAAAGGATGTAGGCACTGGTTGGAGTTGGAAAGTGGGTGGGGGGTTATTTAAGGTCGAAGAAAGATTGGAGGATACAGGAGGTAGAGAGTTAGCAAGTGACTGGATAACTTCAGTGAAGAAGGTATTGAAGGAATCAGCAATTAGTTTTGGAGTATTGGTGCTGATTCCAGAGGGGGTAGGTGTTTTAGAGTTGCTGGGATGTAGTAATTTATTGATTCCTGACCAGAATTTTTGTGGACTTTTTTACCTTACTTTTTTTTTTAATTTACATACACTTTTGCACAACTGGCTGTCTATAAGCTCTGCATATTTTTATTTAAGTATTCATCATCTCCTTTCACCATGGTGAAGTGTAAACATTGTGCAGAAGTAAAGTACATCTCTGTAAACCCCAGCCTATGTATTTCTAAAGAAAAGGGAGTTTTTTAATGTTGTGGCATTAAAAATGATACAAGTTCATAGTTAAGTATTGGCTAGCTCCCCTTGCAGGCCATTATAAGTCTAGCCAGTTTCTCTTTTTGTGTTCAAAATAATCTATCCCATTTGGTTATAGATGGGCCTTACCCACCCTATGGTTGCTAATTATAAATTACCCCTAATGAGAATAACTGGGATCATACCATAGATAATTTGAGGGAACCCATGCATTGGATAATGCATTCAGACTTACAAGTTAAAGACTGATTGACAACTCCTACACTCTGCTGATTGCACCCCCTTTCAGCAGCCAGTGACTGTCATTTAAGCAGCCATGGTTACAACTGTGACTGCTTAAAGGATTGCATACGCTGCTTGCAGGGGACTGATAGGCACAGCTTCTGTAGTGCTATTCCTGCCTCCTAATCACTTGCATCTGTTGCAGTAACCCCCTTCATCCTAACCGCCCCTGCTATAGCTTTGGTGAGAGGCAAACATGCAAGAAGTGTACACTATAATGTATGATGAGAATACATGTGCACCTTATTTTTTCTGTGAGATTGCAGTACAGTGGGGATCAGTGTGTTTACCCTTTCTCCACCATATTACAAACTAGGAGCTGGTATATATAGTTAGCTAAAGGTATGTGTGTGGGGGGCTTGCCCCTTTGCATGAAAAAAATATTTGTTTAATTTTTTTGATCTTTTGCTGTTTGAGCATTTGTGCTCGATCATTTGTCATTCAACCATTTGGTTTTTGATGTAATGTATGACAACCATGTGCAAGTCTGTGTTTGCATGCATGCACACTGTTTGGCTTTATTGGCCTGAATGTTACCATAAAGAATTACAAAGTAAAAAAAAAAAAGTCATGGGCATTCAGAAACCATGTTGCTGAAACACTTGAAGTCCTAAAGGAGTCATTTGCAAATATCCCATGGGCCTCCATTACAGGAGGTTTAACGTATCACACAGTAAAAACTCCAGCTTGGTTGGATTTTTCTTACATTTTTGCTGAATGGTTTGTCTGTGTGATCTCTTTACCCTTTGGTTTGGAGATATATGTTTGTATATAAAATAGTAGTTAGTAAACTCTAATTCTTTACAAATCGAACACTGCAGTTAAGGCAAAATTCCTTATAGCCTAAACAGTGCATTGCAAGTTTTATTCAGACCCATACCCTATAACAGAAAGAAAGGGTTTTTTGAAAGACAGTAAAAACTCAAACTGCTTTACTTCAGTAATTAAGACAGAAAGTCAGGTTGCATCATTTCGTCTTACCAAACAGACTAATTCAAGCTGATTTGTTTCGGCGTAACAGACAGGAAAACTTAAACTTGCCAACATAACAGGAAAATGAAACAGCACAACCTTTTAAATTATTTAGCACCTGCAAGCTCATGATTTTAGCACATAAGCTGAGAAATAAGTAATATAGTCTTTTACTGGTCTTCGCATTAAATTCCCAACCTACACACCACTTTAAAACAAGCTTTTACATTTCATCATTGAAACATGCAGTCAGGAACGTCTGAGCATTTAAAGTCACTGAACTTCACAAATCATAGAGAGGGTCAAAAAAAAAGGAAACCGTTCTTGTTTTATGGAATAGAAAATCTTCATGTATTGCACCCTGTGTAGTTTGATAAGGAATATCTGAATATGTTTTGTTTGGCTATTTAATAATGTATGCACCTCTAAACAGGATAAGACTTAAGATCAGAAAATCTAGGAGGAAAAAGGTTAAAATGATTGCAGTCTACCTAAATTATGCCAGTTGAGAGGTCTGCCAATGATGCAAATGTGCCTCTCTTCTGGCATAAAAGGGGACATGAAGGAGTGTACTGTGCATGTGCTACAGGCACATGAAATGTCTACAGCAAATTTCAGCATAGAGGAACACTTTCCAAAGGTAGCAGCAACAACTCTTTTCTAAGTTTTTCTTTTTATTTACCATCACAAAATGCACTGTTTTCACAGTTGCCCTTCTTTCTTGTCTGTCCTTGAAGCTTTTAGAATCTAACTTGTTTCTAGAAAACTATCTGTTGGTACCCAAATACAAATTGCTCTCAGGTATCTAAGCGGAATCAAATGTCTATCAGGTAATAAAAGGTTAATTGTAATTCTGGAGCACTAGAGCTAAATACATGACATCTCTATAGCTGTAGCTCTCTCTCTGTTTTTCTCACTATACATAAATGGATAAGTACTTATTAGGCAATTTATCTGTCACGTTCTTGAGTCTAGCTTTACATTCTGTTGGTATTTTAATCATTATATTTTGCATGCAAATTACCCATAGGCCAAATAAGGATATTCTGGGACATATACAAGTTTCCCATGTTCCCTTAGCCATGAGGGACAGGGGTGCTAAGCTGGGGGTGAATTTGCAATTATCCATTCATTCAGAGTAAGAAAAGTACCTTCTCTTACTCAGAATGACCGCCAGGTTTATGCCCTACTTGAAATTTTAATTAAATACAACCAACAGACTACTGAACAGCTGATGGCCGCAGCCACTGATTTGGACAATGTACTTAAACAGGATCTTGTTTTTCCATGTAACATTGGGGATTACCAGAACAATTTTTTAAATGTGGATAAAGTGGCTGAAGAGGTTTGACATCGAAAAGAAATTACAGAGGGATCATTTGGCTTATATACATGGAACAGCATACCCTAAACTGAAGGCCTTTGAGACCCAGGAGAATCCAAAAACTGTTTTAAGTGCCTCTGTTCCCTTGTCTCAAACAGTTGGTGATAAAGTGTTTCACTGTTCAGGAACTGTCCCTCCCAGATGTTCAGAAAGGGTAAGGAACAAGCAAAATCACCAGGGAATGAGGCAGGAACAACATTGAAACAATCCAGGTTGGGAAAATCACTGGAATTATTCCAGACATGGCTGGATCAAGAGAAAGAAATGCGCTTTTCTGCATCTTATAGTTTTATGGTTTCCTTGGAGAATACAGGCCCAAATTTGGTACACAACACCACAGGTGACTTTATTTTGTATAATTTTACTTTTAGTGGTTATGGAGTTGAATATGTGGACCTTTCGAGTAAAGGCCTTAATTTTGTACCTACAACTCGTTCTAATATTTTTGATTTAGTTATTAACCTGAGGTTGTTTTTGAGAAAAGTAAATCTTAGGTTGCTGTTTCATGACAATAACAGTGGTGAGTTTTTGCCCTCACCTTTTGATAAGAAAGAGTCTTTTTAACCCACCCTACCTTTGGGTTTGGCTTGATTTGGTTTCAGAAGCTCTAAGAACAAGGACCAAAACTGCTGGAACTTAACTGACTCTGAATTTAAACTATTGAAATCTCTCTGTCAGGTTAAACAGATGTTAGTGATGAAACCTGACGACGGGGGGTATTGTTATTATGACCAAGGTGGATTTTTTGTAACATATGTACAGTCATGTTGTTGCTGACCATTTTTATGAGACTTCTCTGAATGTTGTGCATTTATCATACAAAAAATTTATTTTTTTACTTCATGATTTGCTTATGCAAGGGCAGATAGATTCTGAAATGTATTTCTTTTTATGTGTAAAACCCCCAAAGGGTGCCATCTATTTTTGGACTGCTGAAAATTCACAAAAGCATAACTGACCCCCTATGAGGCTAATAGCAGACTCCAATAAATCCAAAATTCATCCTTCAGCAATGTACGTGGATACCAAACTGCTGAAGCCTTTTGTTGAACATTTTGAATATTTATGTTAAGATTCATGGTATTTTCTTAACAAGCTTAAGGATGTAGAGTTCTCTGATGATTTTATTTTTTATCTATGGATGTTGTTAATCTATTCAATGATGTACCCCACTGTGTTGAACTGTAATGTTTTTTATGAGTTCATGCTTAAGTCATGATGAGATCAGTACTTTAGACACACTTATGGAATTGGTTTTGAAAAACAGGTTTGTTTTTCCTGGATGGACAATACTTTTTACAAAAGAAAGATGCTGCCACGGATGCGTCTTGTGTCCCCACTTTTGCGAACATTGTTAGGCTTCAGTGGGAGTATGAGCCCCCCCCCCCCCCCTCCATGGAAATTATTTGTCCATTTTTTGGATGACATCTTTATTTTATGGCACCAGAGAAAGGTATTGATGGGTTTATTGATTTTCTAAATGACAGTACTTCTTTTTTACGTTTTACACATCTTTATAGTCATACTGTTATTTGTTATCTGACTGTCACTATCGGCAAGGATGATATTAGATGATAGATCTACTAGCGATATATTTCTTAAACCTACATATTCAAACAGTTTATTACATTATAGTAGTTGTCATCCTGACTTTCAAAAGAGAGGGATTGTTAAAGGTCAAGCAGTTAGACTGATGAGGTTAGTCGCTGAAGATGACACTTTTTTTCTTGAATGTGACAAACTTGTACGTATGTTTACCCATAGGGGGTATCCCTTGGACTTTGAGGTCAAGTCCAAAAGGGAAAAGGGTATTTTTGCCCTATTTTGTGACAATAAGTTCCTAAGGAAATGTTTGCTCCCAATAGAAGGGTTGCAACTAGATACACCACCTCTTTTGTCATGAAATACGCAGTAGACCACACTGAGGTTTCTGAGGTACCAAAAAGAAACTGGATACTTTTCTCTTTTGAGAAGTACGCAGGAATTATTGGTGATGTTCCCCATTTAGTATTTAGGAGGGGTAAATCCCACGTTCTTTATGTCCCATACAAATGGGACTTTTAGGTGTGGTGCTTGTTCTATGTGTAAGTTTGTGTATAAGGCTGATGGGATCTGTATTAATGGTCATCATCTTAGGTCCTCCCATTATTGTAACTGTAACACAATGGGTGTTATATACGTTGCTTTATGCACTGAATGCTGTTCCTTCCATGTGGGTAAAACACAAAGGAGGTTCAGGGACCGGATATACAAACCACTTTGAACATTAGAAACAAGAACGTAAATAATGCTCTGTTTAAGCATATCTCTGAATTTCCTACTCTCACGTTTTTGTTTTTTGGTTTGGATATGGTTTGTAGAGATATTTGTGGTAGGCCATGGGAGGATTTGATTGAATTCAGTGATCTTAAATGCCAAATTTGCTTGAATTCTTTTACACCTCCTGGTTGAGCCAATATATTAACAGGAAAATGTGGTGCTAAGTTTACTCCACCTGCCCTTGTTGTTGTGCCCACTAACCCTGAACATTTGGTGTCACCTGTAATCACCTTGGAGCAAATCTTAGAATCCCTGAAAAGCTAAAAGTAATATTTCTTTGGGACCATTTAGCATACCATGCTGTATTTTCATTGGATTTCTTTGGGACCAGATAGCATAGCATGCTGCATTTTCATTGGATTTCTTTGGGACCAGATAGTATACCATGCTGCATTCTCATTGGTACCATGTATTCACTGTCTAAGCCTCTGCTTAAATTGTTTATACTCAGCCTGTCTACAATGTTCATCCCTGATGCCTGGAGAATAGTCAGTGTGACTCCTCTACGCAAGGGTGACGCCTCTGCAGACAAAGGTAATTACAGACCTATCAGCCTCACCTGCCTTATGTGTAAAGCCACGGAACATATCATAGTAAAACTCATTTATGTAGACATAGGCATTTTAACTGGTCTAGACACCATTTAGTTTTGTGAAGAACAGGTCCTATCTCCTGAAGTTTGTAAGCTTCTTTGAAAAGGTTACAGTGGTCACTATGTGTACACTGCTTATCTTAATCTGGCCAAGACTTTTGACACTGTTTCACATGCTGATACTACTGAAAAGTTAGACAAACTTGGTGTAAACCAGCACATAGTCTGCAGGATTGAAAACTGACTATCCGAGAGAGATAACACACAGTAGAGTTCTAGTATCCCTCTCATAATATAAATTGTAACTAGTGGGGTACTGTAGGGACCTGTGCTAAATCCTTTCCATTTAACACTTATTTTACAGTCATCCAAGTCAATATCCCTAAAGTGTGGTTGACCAAGTTGCTGATAACTGCAAACTGGATAATATGCTCATCCACACTTATACTAAACTGTTCCAAAAAGGGCTGAAATATGCCACACGTGATGTAATGAAACTACTATCAAGCTAAATGCAAAAGGTACAGCACAGTAGCATTTGTCAAAAAAAAAAGTTCCCACCTCATATGTTATAAGAGATACTCATGTTAAAAAGTACTCATGGACAACTCTTTTATTTATACATTCATAGGTATGTACTAGGCTAATGGCCCTGTGGCCTTTACAAGCCTAGCCATAGCATTACTCTGGCATCGTGCCACTCGACCTTAGTTCCCAGAGCCTCTGTTGAGTATAGCCACTGGAGTTATCCCCTGGGTGAATTTTCTATTTCCCATCCACTCATCAAGATTTCTGTTGAACAGGGTCAGCGAGGTGCTTTGCTTGACATGTATGGGAATTGTATTCCATAGCATGGGCAGTCTGTGGGTTATGAACCTGTCCCTCCAGTATGTTCTGTCGATTGTGGTAATGAGGTTGATATCTCTGGAGTGTGTGGTGTGGAGGGACTGGGATTTCTTTAGATGTAGCATTTCTAACAGAGCTGGGTTCTTACCTTTGTAAGTCAAGCAGAGATCACTTCTAAGTAGGCGATATGAGACCGAGAATAGTTGGAGTTTTTTGAGTCTGTCCATATAGGACAAGTGTTTAGTGCCTAGGATCCTCTTTGTGAGTTACTTTTGTGGCCTCTCCAGTTGTTGCAGGTGTCTAGTGAGGTGCATGCCAAATGGGGCATTGTACTCCATGACTGGCTTAATGAGGGAAGAGTAGAGGGAGACAATGACCTCTTTCTTCCTGGATGCAAAACCCTTAGTAATGAGATGTGCCACATAGAAGGACTTTCTGACCATAGTGGCAATGCGGTGATCAAGAGAGATGTTGCTGTCAACCTGTGTTCCCAGATCCCTTATAATGCCTTCTGTGTTCAGTGGACTACCATCCATGTGGTAATTCATGGGAACTAGGTTTTTCCCAAAGGGGATGACAACACATTTTTTGGCATTGAGCTTAAGGCCATGCTTCTGACACCAGTCGTTGGTCTCAGTGAGGCCATTCTGTAGAATGTCAACATCAGTTGGGGAGTTAATAATAGCTCCCAACTTGCAATCTTCTGCAAATTTGTCAGCCAGAGTCCCTTCATGTTGGCCTGGACTTCAGAGAAGTAGATAACAAACAGCAGAGGACCCACGACCGAACCCTGTGGGACTCCACTCGTGACTTGTCGGCAGTCTGACTTGGAGTCAGCTACTTTCACACTGTGGGTTCTATCTGTGAACCAGTTTGCAACCAGTGTTGTGCTAGTTACTTATAAAAGTAATAAGTTACTATTACTAGTTACTTTTAAGTGTAAGTAATATATTACTATTACTTATTACTTTTCTAAAAAAAGTAATATATTACTATTACTAGTTATTAAGTAAAGTAACTAGTTACTGTTGAGTTA
The DNA here is from genome assembly GCF_019279795.1 of Protopterus annectens. Taxonomy (NCBI): domain Eukaryota; kingdom Metazoa; phylum Chordata; order Ceratodontiformes; family Protopteridae; genus Protopterus; species Protopterus annectens. Next base: position 127,631,719 of record NC_056749.1, read on the forward strand.
CTTTTACGTAAGTATAGTTTATCAATTCTCATACTCAGATGTACTTACTGTATAGAATTTTTTTTTTTTGAAAACATGGACCTGCAGTGAATGAATTTTCTAAGTTTTTTTAATAGCTGAATAAAACACTTTTATATCTGAAACACCTAAATTGTATATGGAGCAGCATAAACAACTGAAATGCTGCAAGAGTAAGCTTTTATTTTAGCAAAAAAAAAAAAAAAGTGAAGGTCTGTCCTATGTGGAACACTCCCAATTCGACCTTAAATGAACCCACTGGTCTGCTTTTCCGCATTGAACAGCTTTGGCTCTGCTACGCAGTTTTTAATTGGTCCATATAAAGCAATTACTGCCAATCAGCATTGAGGTCCCCCCCAGAGCAGCCCCTCCTGCGGCAGCCACCTACCCCCTCCAAAGCAGCCCCATGGCCAACAATTCCAGATTTCCATTACTGGGCTATTTCTCCTCAGTTACCACAAACACTCTTCAAACCTATCAGTGTGCATACTGCTTTCTTTCTTACTTCTGCAATGATTACAGATATTGAAATAAAAGAGCACACACAGTGATAACCATTTGCTAAACAAACAGTACAGACTCACAGTGAAAATAGACTTATGGCCATGTAAACATCTTTGTCCTTGAAACTCACAATGTTAAGTTGTCCCATCTCGCCTTCGTTCTTGCTGTTTGGGTTTGGAGCCAATCCTCGGCTCCAACTTGGCCTACTTCTATAGCTCGAGGCTAACCCTTATCCCAGAATGCCCAGCGTCAGCTACCCAGATCTCATTTGCCGCTTCAGCTGTGAGGTTGCTTCATTACTGGCTCTGGCTTAGTATAGTTATTTCTATTATTATTGTTGTTTATTTCTCAGAATTTAACAAGTTTTTGTCTACATAGTTCTTTGTATCCCCTTATCACCTTTTCTTGTGTGTTGTGCTTTGTTGGCCATCACTCCATACTCACAGGCCTTTCTGTTTCCCCTGAACTCATTTAAATTAGAGAGACCCCCCCCCCCCCCTTAGGACAGCCGTTTAAGTTAGAGGCTGTTTGCTTCTTTAGTTTAGTTGTTGACAGATGTCTAAAGAGTCCAAAGTTTCCGGCTTCAAAAAGTGTGACTCATGCTGTCAGATAATGTCTCTGACAGATGGGCACACTAGCTGTGTTTATTGTTTAGGGGCTGTGCACCTGCAGGACTCCCGCAGCATCTGTCATGCATTTAGCCCAAGGGTCCTGCAGGAGCGCAGAAACAAATTAATCCTTTGAGGATTATTGAAACCACAGGATTCCCTGGCTAAAGGTTCTCAGCCAGTGAAATACTCTGTCTGTCAAGCCGTTGGCTCCATCTTCGAAACTGACCCTTGGGCTTGAACAACCAAGTTTGTCGGTACTGACTAGCATCGACAAGAAAACTCCTCCCTCAGCTCCAACTGCTACCTCGGAGCCATCTCGGAGCTACAAGCGAGCAAGGTCTCCTTCATTGGAGCTGATCCGCTCGGTGCCACAGTCGCCCTTACTAGGAAGTGAACGCAGTCATTGCTCTTCGTCCCACACCTCTCGATCCTCTAGGTTATTGGATCAGGATGTGGAGAGAGTAGTCAGCAGGTTGCTTAAGTCACAGGCCCTTGCGAAATTACTTTCCAGCCCACCTCAGCAGGTTGCGGCTCCATCCGCCTCTATCTCCATTCCTCCTCCGACTACACTTAGTTTGGAGTCGGAGACCATGGACGCACTGATAGTAGAACTGACCGTAACTATCACCTCCTCTTTGGTTCTGACGTCAGCTCCGATCGCCTTGATTGTTCCATCCATCAAGGGATCTGGGTGCCAAGGTTCCCTCGGCTCCAAGGGGGTGTGTGGCATCGGACCCTTGTCCGACCCTGCTGTCCCTCTCGGAGCTTCGGCGCAGGTGAGCTTGACTCCCACATCGACCCTGGAGCAGTCACCCTCGATGTGGAGAAGGACTCCTGTCTCTTCAGAGACGGAGCTTTCCTTGCTTCGGGGTCCGGACGCCTTTGATGTCATGCGGAGTGTGCTATCCCCTAAAACAGCCCTACTATCAGCCCCATCGGCTCCATCCCTCATGGTGCCTGTACCAACCTCTGCTCCTCCTCTGGCCCAGAAGCGTAGGGAAACAGACCTGGATGAATCGGAAGGGGTGTCCCCCTTAGAAGATGTTTCCTTTTCGGATATCCTTGAAACGCTTAGGCGGGGGGTGGCTGGTCTTCCCTAGCCCCTACCGAGGGCGAGCCTGTATACCTGGAGGCATTCAGTTCCCAATTCTCCACCTCCTGAGTGCCTCCACCTTTTGATCCACTCATGTCTGTAGTGGCTTGAAAGGCTTGATCAGCTCTGAATTCTGTGGAACCTACTCCGAGGAGACCAAATAAATTCATAACAGCTCCCCAGGACAAACAATTTCTCACTAAAGGTGTGCCAGTTGATGCCATGGTGGTAGCAGCAGCCATCAAGAAAGAGTTAGCAGAAACTTCTTCATCTGCCCATCCACCAAACAAAGAGTCTAGGACGATGGACAGATATGGGAAGTGAATGTTTTCCTCAGCGACCTTCTCCATGAGGTCCCTGAATTATCTGTCTCATTTTACACGGCTTTAAAGGATCTCCTAAAAGAGCTTGGAGATATCCTACAGCTGAGGGAGCGTCAGCCAAAATAGCTTCCCAGCTTGCGACTCTTAATTCAATAGTCAACTCCTCCATGAGGCTTATTTCCTATGCAGCTGCGGCTGTGTCAATTTGCGGAACCCTTTCGAGCATCCTTTACAAATACTCCCTTTAATGGCACCTCACTATTTGGGCCTCAGGTGAAAGACACACTTACCAGGTGTGAGCAGGAAGGCAAGACTCTCTCTGCCATGGGAGTCCATTTTTCCACTCCTAACAGACCTTATCCCAAAGGTCAGAGGGGTGGAAAGCTGTGGTTTAGAAAATCCCAGGGACCCTTGCCTGACACACGTGGTGATTTTTCCTCCAGGGGCAGAGGGGGAAACAACAACAATGGCAGATGCTGCCCTCGTGGCTGAGGGGGACCACAAAATCAGGGTAACAGAGAAACTTTCTCTGCCAAACCCTTCCAGCATCCCTGATGGGTTACCCGACTGCTCACCTCTGGAGGCAGTCGGAGGAAGACTTTTGCAGTACCCAGAAGCCTGGCAAAATATAGCAAGAGACAGATGGGTACTATCTATTATATCCGGAGGTTACAAAGTTGCCTTCCATCAACCCCTTCTAGAGTTAAAAAAGTCCATCCCAGATGTCCCACCCAATCTAAGGGATCAAGCAGTCATACAAGTCTCAAAACAAAGAGCCATTCAGGAAGTCCCCTCAGACCAACTAGGATTCGGAACTTACTCAAGATTCTTTTTAGTACCAAAAAAGACTGGGGACTGGAGACCAATATTGGATCTCAGCAGATTGAACCAATCTGTACAAAAATAAAAGTTCCGGATGGTAATACTGCAGTCCATTCTGCCGTTTCTGGGTCAGGACAATTGGATGTGCTCTACAGATCTTCAGGATGAGTACTACCATATCAAAATGGACAGACACTCCAGGAGATTTCTTCACTTCCGGGTAGGGGCCAGTCATTACCAGTTCAGAGCTCTGCCCTTTGGTCTCAACACAGCCCCCAGGGTGTTCACCAGATGTATGGCAGTAGTCACGGCTCACCTGAGACATCAAGGATTCCACGTGTTTCTCTATCTAGTTGACTGGCTCCTCACTGCTACCACCAGGCATCAACTCTTAGGAGGCACGGGATTATACAATATCAACCAGCACCCAACTGGGCATTACAGTAAATTTCAAAAAAATCTGCCTTGTTGCCCTGTCAGTCTATTACATATATAGGAGCAGAATTAAACACAAAACAGATGTTTGCAGGGTTACCTCAGGAAAGAGTTTTCACTATTCACCAACAAGTGTCTCTTCTAATGCAGAGCAGAAAGATTCAAGTCAGACATGTCCTGCAAGCTCTAGGCTCCATGGCAGCTGCCATTCTTCTTGTTCCATTATCGCATTACCACATGAGAATCCTTCAGTGGCTTCTTTTCACGCAGTGGTCCTTCCAGGAACTACCCATGTCTCACATGATCCTGATTACAGAAACATGCAAAAGACACCTCTCTTGGTGGATGGTCTCCCCACTGGTGTCTCAGGGAAGACCTTTCATACAACCCCATCCGGTAGCCACAGTGACCACGGACGCCTCCCTGATAGTGTAGGGGGGCATTATCTAGGCAGCACAGTCCAAGGCATGTGGCAACCTCACGAGTACCATCTGCAGTTCAGTGTCCTAGAGATGAGAGTGGTGCTCATAGCATTGCAAGCTCTTCAAGACTCTTTCTTCTGGGACTATTACAATCCAAACAGACAACACGTCAGTTGTGTGGTACATCAACAAGCAGGGTGGGACCAGGTCCTACCCCTTGTGTCAGAAAGCCCTCAGACTATGGCAATGGGTGATTTCCTCCCACTGTTTTTTGACAGCAATGCACATCCCTGGGAAATCCAACGTTATAGAGGACAGGCTCAGCAGGGCTATCTTCATGCCTCACGAGTGGTCTCTGAATCAGGAAGTTGCGGATCTTTTCTTCCGCAAATGGGGCCAGCCTTGCTGCAATCTATTTGCCACTCCCCTCAACAACAAATGCAGCAGCTACGTCTCCCTGCTTCCTCCTCCAGCTCAAACATCCAGGGACGCTCTAGTCCACGATTGGCCTCAGGGCCTCCTTTATGCATTTCCCCCATTTCCAAGACTCATAAAGAAAGCAAAATTGTTGGGTTGCAAAATGGTCCTCATTGCCCCCTATTGGCCTCGACAGATATGGTTTCTGTTCCTGCGCCTCCACCTCCTAGACCAGCCTTGGATTCTGGACCCGATGCCAGAACTTTTGATTAATCAGTCAGGCGGGTTACACCATTCCCTTCAGACTCTCAAGCTCACAGCTTGGTTACTCCACTTCCTACCTTAGTCAGGCAACCAAGTGTCTTCCCAACAGTTTGTGATGATATTGTTTCCTCTCATAAGTCAACTACGAGAAAGACTTATGCTAGCCAATGGAAAAGATTTTCATACTGGGCAGAATCTAGAAACTTAGACCCCTTTTCAGCCCCAGTCCATCAAATTCTAGAATTTCTAGCAGAGCTTTTTCAGTCGGGTGTGGCTACTTACCATCAGGGTACAACTGGCTGCCATATCTAATTTTCATATTAGAATTCTTAATTCTAGCATAATGTCTCATAAGCTCTGCAAAGCCTTCATGAGAGGAACATCTCTTCTTAGACCCCAGTGAAAGATCCACCTCCTCCTTGGGATCTCAATTTAGTTTTGACTTCTTTAATTCTGCCTCCCTTTGAACCAGCAGCATCGTGTCACTTAATTTCTTTCCTGGAAAAAACTTTTTCTGGTTGCTATTACCTCCGCTAGACATGTTTCAGAGCTCCAAGCACTGTGTGTTTGTCCTCCATATCTCGCCTTCCTTCTTGCGTTCCCCCCTCCTTCCCCCTTCCTGGAGTATTGAGAGGAGTTCACTATGGTTTCACTGGCTGATTTCCTTTTTCTTGGTTCACATGCCAGGTAATTTTATGACAGCTTATTCTGATCTGTTATTTTGGTAAATCAGTTTTAGGTTACTGGTTACTTTATATGTCTAGTGTGCGCTATCACAAACGAGATCTGGGTAGCTGACGCTGGGCATTCTGGGATAAGGGTTAGCCTCAAGCCAGTAAATAGCTATAGAAGTAGGCCGGGTCAACCCAAACAGCAAGAAGGAAGGCGAGAGGAAGGACAACTAACATGGAATGTTATGGTAGGTACATAACTTCTTTTTCATTGAAATGGCACTAAAACTCACATTCAAAGAAAATGCATCTGGCCAGTGGAGGACATCCACACAACAGGCCACTCTAATACAATATGGATTTCCCTCTCATTTGTACATCTGAAATATGCTACACCTCCAAAAACATTACTCAGGAAGCTTTAACAGCCACTGAAAACATAGCTTTGTAACTCATAACTCAAGCTCAACCCAAAAAAGACCAAACTACTACTTTTTTCCCCAAATCCCTTTGTCATGAAAAGACAAAATTTAAAGTCCTCTCTTTCAATAATACAACTATTGAAGTCACTTCTTATAGCAAATTATTAGGAGTGATGGTGGATGATAATCTTACATTCAACTTGTGTATACAAAATTGCATAAGAAAAACTCTGAATGCTTTAACATAGCCAACAACTTTCTTCTAAAGAAAATGCATACTTATTAAATGTCTTACCTGCATCAAGTAAGCTTACATAAAATAAGAAAGTTTAGTACTTTTGCTTCCCATACTTTAGTCTGCAGTTAGACAACAGAAGACTTAACATAAATATAATCATATCTGCTCATGTGAACATGTCCATGTATATAAGCATGTCTATTCTGGAAATAGTACTAACAGACAGTTTGTAAAATGCATTGGAATTCAGATTGGTGCTGTTTTTTCCCTTTAACTGCATTGTAGTAACATTTCTAGGTCTTTAACTGATGAACTGTATCAGTTGGGATGTTGCCTGTCAAGGCACAAACTTGGGTGCCTGACAGATTAGGTTGGAATTCTTACCAGTGCAACCAGTGTAATGCCAGATATGTGAGTTACATGAGCTACATAAATACCCAGTAAATAAACTGGAGAATACTGCTAACACAAGTTAGACATGTACAGACAAATACATTTTATACAAAGAATGGAAAAATAATGGATTGCACAGATATATTTAGTCAGTTTATTTTATTTCAAAGAATACTGATTTCTTAACTACATAGTTATTGGCAAACTGTACAGGCAGATTGCAGGTTACATAGATATTGACACGCAAAGTCTTCTGTAGGACTTTTGAGTATGCTTGTTTCTACTCAGAATGTATTGGCTTATTCCATTACCATTGAAACTGGAGGTAATAAACTCAATTTTCCTCATGCACGGGCTCTCTTACACCCTTTACTTAGAGCTTCCTGACTAACCCATTGCATTGTGTGGCCTGTCTGCAATTACAGGCAAATAAGCAACTGTTTTCTGAGTCAGAAACATCTTATACATTCCATTGTCCAATTACTGCATTTTTCAAGCAGAATAAATTGACGTATTTTTCTATATTACATAAAAGAGCAAATACAATTCTTATATCACTAAGACAACTTTTAAAGGTAATTTCACAAAGCAATCAAGTCAATGCATTTTAACTCTATTTCTCTCACATGCATACCTCTCAGCTGTCCAGATTTTCACCTCTTACTTATAGGCAATATGTACAAAGGTGTAAAAGAACAATACATATAAAGTACAATGGGTTACAAGATGAATTTGGATCCCTCAAAAGTGAATTACATCTCCAGCAATTAGTCATCACTGCTTAATACAAATAAATGCTAATAGTTCTCAAAAACCTTTGAAGCAAACACCAGCCTCGCATATACTTCTACATGTTGCAGCCAGTCACAGTACTTATGATTGTAACAGGAAGGCAAGGCAGTACAGTACAGCGGCTTAATCATTTTTCTCTTGAAATAACCATGAACGGCAACGTGGGAAAGGGAAGGAAAGCAACTGCACAGCCGCAAACGAGGAAACTATGTTGGTCATCAACTGCAAGGCACGACCACGGAAATCGCATTCTTTTCTTTTTAAATTGTGGGTGGCGTGCAATGCCGTGCATTCATGTGTATGACACAGGCATAGTCCTCCTTAAAGGAGAACACGCCACACTGTTAAGAAGTTATTTATTTATTTTTTTTGGTTTTGGAATGCGGACTGCCCCTCTCACTCTACCAGCTACGTGGCTGAATTAATGTAGTAATTTGCATTACTAGTTATTAAAAAAAGTAATATATTACAATTACTGCATTACTATTTTGACAAGTAACGCAGAATATTACTAGTTACTTAAAAATTTAATATATTACAGTAACACGTTACTTTTGTAATGCGTTACTCCCATCACTGTTTGCAACCCACCTAGTGATAATAGGGGTTGATGCCTAGCTTAGTGAGTTTTTCTATGATTCTTGAGTGGGAAATGGTATCAAAGGCCTTGGCTAGATCAAGGTAGGCTTTATGAACCACTTTGCTTTCATCCACGGCTCTGTTGACTGACTCAATGAAGTTGACCAAGTTGAGCAGGCATGATCTACCCTTCATAAAACCAAACCTTGTGGGATCCAGAGTTTGGAGATTCCCTATATCCTTGTTTATTAGGTCCATGATGATGAGTTCTATAGCTTTGCATATCAGTCTCGTCAGGCTAATGGGGTGATAGTTCCCAGGGTCTATAGTCGATCCTCCTTTGTCAAGAGGGATGACTGTAGCAGTGCGCAATTCAGTAAGGAAGCCTGCGGTTATTATGTTTATTATGTTGTTCTGTTTCCGCCATAATCAAGAAATATGTCTGTCTGGTCTAGTTATTTTCCAATGGAATATGTAAGATCCAAAGACATCATCTTATCACTGTGTTCCTTCCTTATAAAGTCCATCATGGAACACAATGCCCACTTTGGGGTGTGCAAATACAGTTATAACTGCACTTCTGTGAAGGGACCAGTGATTTTTAACCAAAAAAAAAAAATTAAAGGCCCTAAATCCTTCAGCTATCCTGCAGATTAGCACAAATTTCCTTATGATCATTAGCCTGCTGGCTGCTCCAAGGTTACCTTTATTTCATTTTTTGAACCATGAAATACGCAATCATATGTGACCTAATTTTTCCTTCATAAAACCAGTGGCTCTAACCAGTGGGACTAAGTTAACCTCAACAAATAAAAAAGCCTTGCAAGAAAGATGGGTTCCCATTTCAGCACATTCTAGGCCTGTGGAATAAGTTACCACTACAGGTCAAGTAAAGTACTACTTTGCCTTTAACGCTTGTCTTTACAATTGTATAGTTGGACATAAATTTACAATATGGTTATCATGTATTGCCCCTGTTTGATTTGGGAAGTGGGCACATTTAAGTTCTTGTAATACATGGCAAGCACTATTGTGTGTCTACGTAAAAGTGTATGTGGCTAGACCTCTTAACAGTGCCTGTGATTACTTGCCTTATATTGTTCTGATAATACTATCTCCCCAGAACTGAGCCCTGAAGGACACTGCTGATTGCGTTCATACTTTCCTATAAAGCAATGCAAAAGAAACTCCAGGCTCCCACAACGTCCGAGCAACTACCTTTAATAAAGAACTGGTAAGTGCTTTCACAGTATAACCAAAAAAGAAAGAGGAAAAAAAAAACACGCTGGAAACAACACACTTAAAAGTTAGCGCTTTCGTTTACTTGAATGTTGTAAACTTCTTCAGACAATCAAAATTCAATTCACAAACCTTAAATAAAATTAAATAAGTTATGTCATTAATTGAAAAATTGACCCACCTCATTTTAAAGAAGCAAATAACAAGCATAATAAAGCATGGTCTAAAATGCAATAAATAATAATAGATAGCATGAAATGTTCCATTTACTGTCGTAAAAGACACATAACGTATACCTAATGAGAGAAATCTCTCATCTTATTAAAGCTTTTAATTTTAGAATGCTTTTGATGGAAATAACATCATTTAGCCCTGGTGGTGTTGCAGCATTCAATTTTAATTGCCACAACACTTCTTTCTCCTCTAGTTTTAAACAAATAGGGCTACCTTTACCACTATCTGAGACCTTATCAATTATTAAAAACTTAAATTCATGTCCTGGAAAGCTAAACACATGTCTAGCTAATGCATTATTGAAGTTGTTCTTCCTAATAGCATAACAATGCTCATAAATTCTATTTTTCAGTGATCTATCCGTTTTGCCCACATAAAAAGAAGAGCATTGGGAACATAACCCTAAATAAACTACTCCTCTGGTGTTGCAATTGAATTTGTTATTGATGTAAATTTTAATTCTACCCACTGTTAATGAACTAGTCACTTTGATGTATTTACACCAAGTGCAGTTCTCACATTTGTGCATGCCACAGTGTGGTTTGTGGCAATAAGGTTTTTTATGTTCTAATATGCTTTTCAAATTCATTCCCCTCCTAAAGGTAAATTGGGGGTATTCGGTGATATATTTGTTCACACTTTGATCTTCAGACAAAAAACACCAGTTTTTACAAAAAATAGATTTTAACAAGTCTGCATCTGAGGAAAATGTAGTGATGAAATTCAAACTGGTTGACCCATCGGTCTTCAAATGAAATTGGGGGCAATTATCTAAATGTGGGTACCCCAAATCAATCTGTGTTCCTACATCAGTTCTCTCTATGACTTGTTTTAAAATTGTATTCAGTTCCCTGATGTTTAAGATTGGTTTGAAACTACCACAGGTCCTTTTATTTGAAACTTCCCTAATCAAGTTGTTAACCAATCTGTTAGGGTAACCATGTTTCTCAGAATTTCACATTCTTGAAAAAAGTCATCATCCAAAGTTGTCATCCTTGAGGCTCTAACTAATTGTCCCTTGACAACCCCTCTCTTCTGATGTTGTGGATGGCAACTGGAGAAGTGTAAGAAGGCATTAGAGTATGTTGATTTTCTAAAGATTTTAGAAGTGAAACTCCTTCTACCTAAATCCTTTCTTAGTTCTACATCTAAATATGAGACCAAGTCAGTACGAAATTCCCAAGTAAATTTCAAAAAGTTAGTCTGTTTCTCCATTTCATTCAAAAGGTTACCAGCTGAAGTGCTGTCGCCCTTCCATAAGATGAAAATATCATCCAAATATCTGGTGTACCATGCAACTTTGTTCTCAAAAATAGAGTTGGTAAACAGGTAATGTTTCTCCCAAAATGCCATTACCACATTGGCGAAAGTTGCGCCACAGGGGGAACCCATAGCCACCCCAGTTTTTTGTAGGTATAGATGTCCATTAAACAAAAAATAGTTGTTTTTAAGTACTAATTCCAACAAATAAATGATAGTATCAATGACTTGGCCCTCTAGATGTTTCTCCAACAAGAAATCCCTTACCCATTCACAACCAACATCTTGTAAAATGGAAGTGTATAGGTCACATATATCTATCGTGAGGAAGTTGAGATTTACATCAAAGGGAATTTCATTGATTGCTTTTAAGAAAGCCCATGAGTCCCTACAAATTTGTTTTTCCCCTATTAAGGCTTCCTTTAATTTTAGATCCACATATTTTGCACAACCAAAGGTTAATGACTGTCGTCCTTCAGTGATTGGATGAAAGGGGGGCTTGATCAAGTTTTTGTGAATTTTGGGAAGACCAAATAGACTTGGGGTGATTGGGTAAGCAATCTCCAAGTATTTAAACAAATCCATGTCAATCCGTCCGTCTATAAAGAGGTCTCTAATGAACCCGACAGTTTACGGTAAGCACCGTTGACTTCGTTCAAAGAGACTTCCAAATAAGCTTCACTATGAAGTAAAGTTTCAATACTAGAAATGTAATCATCCTGGTCCATAAAAACCAGTCCACCCCCCTTGTCAGGTTTCATAATCCGTATATTTGCAAATTTCAACCCAAGCAGTGCATCCCTTTCTGTTTGTGTAATGTTAGTTTCATAAGACTCAGAAGGTCGATGTGAGTTAGACATATTCCTGATGTCATTCTCACAGACTTTTTCAAAAAGGGCTATGGTAGGATGTAAAATTGGGTTGAACACACTAGCCACTCTTAAATCATTTCTGAGACTAGAAGTATTACTCAGTAAAACATTTAAGTTAAGCTTTCGTGTGAAAATTCTAAGGTCAACTAATGGTCTTTCCATTTACTTCTGAATGTTGGAACAAAAGTAAGGCCTTTAGCTAATGTGTCAATAAGAGTCAGATCCGGTACAAAGGAAGAATAGTTAAAAATCTTAAAATCACCTGTGGTGTTCACCATTATACATGGACCATGACTATCGCCATTGGTGACTTCATCTTTGTTCGAATTAGACATACAGGTAGGAGTTACCGCCTCCTCCTGTTCTGTTTTTTCATTTTCCACTGGTTTTGTTTTTGTCTCTGGTTCTGCTGACCCCCTGAAGTGGTTCCCAAGCTGGTGTGAAAACCCTGGTTCTGATTGTCATTTTGGTTAGTAACCTGTTTAAAATGTTGGTTACCCTGCCTATCTGCTATTCTTTCACTACGTCTCAATTGTGAAACACCAACACTTTCATCATCAACAAAATCATTAGTTTTATCAATAAAGATAGGTACGCTATTGATTCCTGTTGATTTACTTCTATTATTACCATTAGATGGTGGTGGAGGGTAAGATAACCCTTTTTCATATGTGTCATGATCCCTATTCAATTTTTTCAACTTGTTTGCTTGAATTCTACCTAACACATTTTCCATGCTTGAGAAAATACGCTGGAAGTCATATTTATATCTAGGAAAGTCTACATCAGACCTAATGCTCTTATCCAGGTCTGCTAATTAAATTTTGAAAGTATCAGTTTGTCGAACATAGTCTTTTATGAGGCATTCCATATATTCAACACCTTGTTTGTCAAATAAACAAATGAGTTCCTTGTGAAAAAGTGAGTTCGCAATCACACCCATAGGGTACTTCCAATGTCTAAGCCCCTTAGGCACTTGCTTTCTTCTAACACATTCCGACAAATACTGAATTTCAATTTGTAGTTTTTTGTATTTAAAAAGTTTAAAGTCATATGATTTCAATTTACTGGATAAACTGTCATTATTATCTTCAGAATATACTGAGTTGTTAGTGTTATGCTTGTTATTCTGGTTTGAAATAAAACTGGCTGGTTCTTTTAACCAGTCATTCAAAGACGGTAAAGTAGTCAATGCACTTACTGCAGCTGAGTTAACCATGTTAGAATCCACACGACTCCTCGTGCCATCTGACACAAGTGACCGGACTTCATTTAGAGGTAAATTGCCCAAGTTGGAAGCTGTTGTTTTAACGTTTCCCTGATCCTGCGATCCTAGGATTCCGTTGGTGTTTCCCCGATCCTGCGATCCCAGGGCACATTCACCATTTCCGGACAACAAATTCTGTGCTGGACTTGTAACAGTCAAAGGCATGCTGCTTACTTCACTCAGAGGTAGAGTTGTCGCAACCTGATGAGCTAAGCGAACCACTCGCTGTGAAAGTAGCTCAGTAAGGGCTGTTAGCTTCCCCATAGCTGTTGTTCGGAGCTCATATGCACTGTGTCAAGGCTCTCAAATAATAATTGCGTTACAGTTGTAGGATTATCCTCCATAAACCATGAAAACAAATAAACACAAATGTATAAAAAACTGTATAACCAAAAAAGAAAGAGGAAAAAAACCACGCTGGAAACAACACACTTAAAAGTTAGAGCTTTCGTTTACTTGAATGTTGTAAACTTCTTCAGACAATCAAAATTCAATTCACAAACCTTAAATAAAATTAAATAAGGGCTAAATGATGTTATTTCCATCAAAAGCATTCTAAAATTAAAAGCTTTAATAAGATGAGAGATTTCTCTCATAGGGTATACGTTATGTGTCTTTTACGACAGTAAATGGAACATTTCATGCTATCTAGTATTATTTATTGCATTTTAGACCATGCTTTATTATGCTTGTTATTTGCTTCTTTAAAATGAGGTGGGTCAATTTTTCAATTAATGACATCACTTATTTAATTTTATTTAAGGTTTGTGAATTGAATTTTGATTGTCTGAAGAAGTTTACAACATTCAAGTAAACGAAAGCGCTAACTTTTAAGTGTGTTGTTTCCAGCGTGGTTTTTTTCCTCTTTCTTTTTTGGTTATACAGTTTTTTATACATTTGTGTTTAAGTGCTTTCACAGTGTACAATACTGCTTCATCAGACTCTAGTAAAAATAACAAAGCAGGAAAACATTTAAATACAAAGCAGTCCTATCAAATACAGACATTAAAATCACATGACATTTAAAAAGCATCTAATGAGTGATTGTGACCTCAATATGCACCAATAAAAACACCTTAAACTGCCAAGACCCCAACTTAGTGTTGTAATGGACATGACTTTAAAACAGGTTTTAAAGATACCCTGTGATTTAAACCTGATTGTAAAAATGCTTTTAATAGTAAAATCCACCTTTGTTCAGCACATTGTTTTATTCTTTAAGTCACCTTCCCTATCACTTTCATAAATAATTTCCAGTATTAAATTGTGTGTGAAATAATATATTATATATTGTAATATATAAATAATAATGCCACACTAGCATTGAGCAGCTCACACAAATAAGAGAGAACCAAAGAACACCCACAGTAAGTGGGTCCAGGTTACGAGAAAGGCATCAAATAGAAAACCTCTTCCATTTGGATAAGTAGGATTTCCTAGTAGTAGGTTTTCTGGCCTCTTGCAGGACCAACATGTCCTCAGGAAAAAGGTGTCTTTGTGGAATCAAAATCCTATCACCCACAGTGTCAGTTGAAGAGTGGACATGTGGGGATGGATGAGAGATCCCTTGTCTTGTGTCCCTTGTCTTGTGTCCATAGATCCACCCTGTGAGGTAACTTGTGAAGATTGCCCTTCGCTAAATGCAGACGTAGAGGGAACCAAAGCTTTTGCAACCAAAAGGGAGTCGCCAACAAGATTTTGGGAGCATCTGTTGAATTTTTGACTTTTGGAATGAGAGGAAGAGGGGGGAATGCATAAAGAAACATTCCCTTCCAAGAAAAGGATAGGGCATCCACCTTCCACACCAGAGGACCTGGGATTCTGGCACAAAATAGAGGAAGTTATTTGTTCAGAGTGGATGCAAATAGATTTACTTGAGGAGTACCCCACTGGTGGACAATGTCCAGAAACACATCCCTGTGAAGCTTCCATTCATGGGATTGAGTTAAGGACCTATTCAGAGTGTCTGCGCAGTGTTTTCACCTGAAGAGTCACTTGATTCTTGACAGCAAAATCCCAAACCAGGCATGCCATCCGGCAAAGAAGTAAGATCCTGTTCCTCCCTGCTTGTTTATATACCACATCACTGTGATATTGTCTGTGAAAACCTTGAGAGTCTCTGGAGGGAAATGAGGATGAAATGCCTGAAGAGCCAGCATAAGAATTCTCATTTCTTTGACATAGATGTGCCGCTTCTGCTAAAGAGGCGACAACACCTCCTGTACCTTTAGGAAGCCAAGTGCTGCTCCCCATCCTCCTGGATTTAGAAAGAACTGCTGGATCCACCAGTGAACTTCTTTCTTGAGACAAGGAAGAAGAAGGACTACAAAGTCTAGAAGATGCGCATGTTGAAGCCAAATTAACTTCAGAAACCACTGAAGCTTTCTTTGTGGAGTTTGTTCAGAGGAAGCATAGGAATGGTGGATGCCCCGAAAACCAGAGCTCTCAGAAACTCCCTGGCTGAAATAGAGTCCAGAGGAAAGGTTTGAAAGAAGGAGATGAGAGCTAAGGCCTTTGGAAGATGCCGGAATGCCAGCGTAGGCACCATCTGAATCTTGCAACACAGAAAGACATGATTTGAGAAGGAGTTAGAGAAGACTTTTTGAAATTTTTTATGTAATCCATGTACTGAATAAGGGAGATGACAAAATGAAGATTTTGCAAAAGAATCTGTGGAGAAGATGCTTGAATCAACAGGTTGTTCATAGGTATGTACTAGGCTAATGGCCCTGGAGCCTTTACAAGCCTAGCCCATAGAAGTGCCCTGGCATTGTGCTGCCCGACATTAATTCCCAGTGCCTCTATCAAGTAGAGCCACTGGAGTGATCCCTGGTCTGAACTTTCTATGTCCCATCCACTCATCAAGATTTCCCTTGAAGAGGGACAGTGAGGTGCTCTGCTTGACATGTATGGGAAGTCTATTCCAGAGCAGTCTCTGGGTTAAGAACTTGTCCCTCCAGCATGTTCTGTTAATTGTGACAATGAGGTTGAGGTCTCTAGTGCGTGTGGTGCGGAGGGACTGGAATTTCTTTAGATGTAGCATTTCTAACAAAACTGGGTCAGACATGCCTTTGTAAGACAAGCGGAGATCATCTCTTAGTAGACGATATGAGACAGAGAATAGCTGGAGTTTTTTTAGTCTGTCAGTGTAGGACATGTGTTTAAGGCCCAGGATCCTCTTTGTGAGGTATTTTTGTAGCTCTTCCAACTGTTGCATGTGTCTAGTGAGGTACATGCCAAATGGGGCATTATACTCCATGATTGGCCTAATGAGGGAAGAGTAGAGAGAGATGATGACCTCTTTCTTCCTGGATGCAGAATCCTTGGTAATGAGATGTGCCACATAGAAGAACTTGACGCCAATGGCAATGTGGTGGTCGAAGGAGAGGTTGCTGTCAACCTGTGTCCCCAGATCTCTTATAATGCCTTCAGTGGGCTCCCATCGATGTGGTAATTAGTGGGAACTGAGTTTTTCCCAAAGGGGATGATGCATTTTTTGGCATTAAGCTTAACGCCATGGTTTTGACACCAGTCATTGGTCTCAGTGAGGCCTTTCTGTAGGATGTCTACGTCACTTGGAGAGTTAATAATGGCTCCCAGCTTGCAGTCGTCTCTGAACTTTGTCAGCCATAGTCCCTCCTTGTTGGCCTGGACTTCTGAGAAGTAGATGCCAAATGGGAGAGGACCCAGGACCGTTCCCTGTGGGACTCCACTCGTGACTGGTCAGCAGTGTGACTTGGACTCTGCCACTTTCACACTGTGGGTTCTGTGAGCCAATTTGCAACCCACCTAGTGATATAGGGGTTGATACCTAGGAGGGGTAAGGAAATATTTGAATCCCTTGAAGTCTGCAAAAAGCAATCACAGGTGCAAGGCATTTGTTGAATACCCTTGGGGCAGTAGAAAGGCCAAGAGGCAAAGCAGAGAAGTGAAAATGCCAGGAAGCAACAGAGAAACACAAAAACCTCCTAAAATGAAGATGGATCGGAATATGGAAATAAACATCCTTGAGGTCCAGAGACATCATATAGGCTTGAGGAAGTAAAAGAGGAAACAGAGTCTGAGGAGACAATATCCAAAAGGAAGGCCCCTTCAGAAAGGTATTAAGATAAGAGGTCTAGAATTCGTCTCCAAGTATACTATCATCTGGGCACTAGGAACATTCTTGAGTGAAACCCCCTCCCCATTTGGGACACCGGAACCTCTTGAATAGTACCATGAGACAAAAGAACCTCTGGGGAAAAAATGAAGTTGTTCCCGATAAGGCTGAGGAATAACCATAAAAGAGGATGGGATTTCTATACCAAGAAGTACTCCTGGTGAATAATGGACTGAGCCCAAGAATCCTGAGTAATCTGAAACCGACCGGGAGGGAGAGAAAGAGGAATGTGGCTTTAAGAGATGGATAGGCATACAGCACCTGGTTTATCAGAAAAGATAGGCTTCTGAGTCCCTGAAGTCTGAGTGGTCTTAGCAGGAGGAGCCTGCTTGCCACTCTTTTTACCCTTAGTAGGAGGGTGAGATTGCCTGTGAACAAAGGCTGACTTAGTGGGGTAGTGCCACTGGAATTTAGGCATAGGAGAAACAAATACATGTTTAAGCTCCTGTAAGGCCTTCCCCTTATCCTGAAGAGACTTAAGCAAATCAGCAGTTGCTTCCCCAAACAAAAGTTTATTTTCAAGAAGAGCATCCATCAACTTAATTTTAATACCCTCAGGTAAAGGTTGAAGCCTAAACCAAGAATACTTCTTCATCTCTGAACCAAAAACAGCAGCCATAGAAGAGGCATCTGCTACATCATAACTGCACTTGATAGAATGAGGAACCTCTTGAAGTCATTAATAAAGAGCAGAAGTTTTACCCTCTGAGTCAGGGAGATTAGAAATAAGCTGCCAAGCCTGAAAAAGAGGAGTGAACACATAACTGGACATATGGGTCTGATAACTAATAGCCCTAAAGACCAGCATAGCTGAGATGTGAACCTTCCTACCTAGACTTTCCATGGTTCTGCTGTCTTTATCAGAAGGCAGGAACTTGGGTGAGGGAAGCAGTTGTCAAGGCTTGTCAGAGGCTGCAGACACCACTAAGGGGTCAGCAGCAGAACATTTGTGCAAATAGTTAGGATACTCAGGCACCCTATAAAACCTGTCAGGCTTCTTGGGAGCAGGGGAGAGAGAATCAGGAGCTTTAGAGACATTAGAAAAAGCAACCAACAAAGCAGACAAAACAGGAGGAATAGCAGAAGGTTTCAGAGCTTCCAACTGTAGCAACTCATAGTACCTCTTATGGATGTTAGAGACCTGAGCACAATCCCATTTAAAAAAAATCCATCATCCTATAAATTGTATCCTCAAAGGAAATTTCTTCAAAAGGAGTATCCGGTCTACTAGATTCCTCCTCCTCTGACCATAGTCCATAGGAGTAGGAATTTGGGTAGAGTAAGCCAGGGATTCCTCATCAGGATCTGACTCCTATTTCTTCAAAAGGAGTATCTGGTCTACTAGATTCCTCCTCCTCTGACCCATAGTCCATAGGAGGAGGAATTTGGGTAGAGTAAGCCAGGGATTCCTCATCAGGATCTGACTCCTACTCAGTAGAATCCTGTTCAATGGGCCTTTAAAGGGGAGTAGAAGACCCAGGGACAGCTGGAACAGAAATCCCCTGAGGAGGTTTTAATGCCATTAAAGCATTAAACAAACCCTGAATAAAGGCATGCCACTCACTCTGTAGATCCCTAGGAGCAGGCTAGACATGTTTAGTTTTCTTTTTTAAAGGAACATCTACCCTATAAAACTTAGAATGCTCTGACCCAGGATGGCATTTAATAACCATAGTAGGAACTTCTTTGTTACTAGAATCTGTGGAACACCCCTAGGACCTTCAGAAATAATCAACCATGGTTCCCTCTGAACGTCTGAAACAGATGCCTTCAAAGCCTCATCAGATGTGCTGCAAGCTAGATCTTCACCGGCCTCCAACCTGGTCATGGCAGAGGAATCCAATAACAAGGATGGCGAGCATCTGAGTTCTTACTGACCTCAGGAGAAGCACCCAGCAGAGGCAATGGAAGGTTCTGGTCTTAATTTTTTCACCACCTTCTTCCTTTAACGGCTAACCCTCTGTGCAGTAAGTTCCTTCAACTGTATCTGTAACAAGGAGCTTAAGCTGGTTCTCAAGATGCAAAGAAAAGGAAGAAAGCCTACTATGAAGGGTTTTCAAAATGAAAGCTTGGAATATCTAACAGGCCATATTGTTGTGAGAAGCTCCTAGGCAAAAAAAGTACTTATCATGGTGGTCTTTATGGGGAATCTGTCTCCTGTACTGGCCTTTACCCTTCCTGGATGACATTAACCCCTAACAGCAACAAAAAAGCCAAGAAAAAACAAAACACCTATGGGATACTTATCTGCAGTGGATCTGACTTCAGCAAACAAGACATAGGCATTCACCAGAGAATGAAAATGCATTCATACTGGTGGAAAAGGACATAGGTGAACAGACCGATTGGGAAATATGTTTGGACTGGCAGTAAAGAAGTTCCGAGGATGGTACATCTGAAAATCACCGTTATGACCTACACTATGCGAGGAGCATACGTGTGATGTTCAGTGTACCTTAAAGCAACATTAAGCTTTGGTATTCTGGCCAGACATTGGTCTTCCAATGGCAGGGAATTCCAAATGTAAAAAATACTGCAGCAGTGAATGTATGGACAGTTTCACATAGAACATCCATAGCTATAGACAGTCCTACACCACAACACCTAAGTGGTATGTCTGTGATGAATTGTAAGCGCTTCCCGCAAGTTGCATATCAGGTTTATACCTCATGGAAACGTGTGTGACTTAGGCCCTTTGAGTCTGAAATGTCCTTTTTGATTATGTAAATTTATCCACATACAATTTATAGATAGATTATGCTCAATGACTCTAACATTTACTGCATGCTTCTCTTAGACAGCAGCTGAAGTCAAGTTAGTTATACTAAGTAGAAACAAAAGAACATGGCTTCTGTCATAGAGGAAAAGAGTTTTAGTTCCCCAGTAATATTTTATATGAAGGAATACTGTCCCACAGTGCAGAAACTGAAACAGAAATCAGAGTAAAGCCAGTTTTGACAGTCTTTCATAGATCTTACAGATCAATATTAATGGAAGGTGTAAGCAGCCTTAAATAAAATATTGCAAAATCCCTGTTTAAGTACTGCAGCATTACATATATTCATTAGTAAAACAAATTTATTTCCTGTCAATTTGAGTTAAATTTTCTAATTATATCAAGTGCTGCGTAGAGAAATTCTTTATACTGCACTTTGAAAAATAGCTGACTTTGTTATATAATATCTTAAGTACCCAAAGTGGTATCTTGAAAAAAACTGTATCCACATGGCAATAATTAAAGGTCAGTTTTATCTTGGAGTTTCAGCCATTTCTATAACTGAGTTGTGAGTCTGGAATTATTGAAGTATGCAGCAGTTTTCTAATTACCGAAAAATAAATTATGGTTGCCTCAAAATGCCCAATGAAATATTTCAAAAGGTATTTTAAAAGGAAATTTGATTATGTGTGAAGTGAGGACAGAAGGTATCAAAATCTGAGCAAGAGTCCCTTTATATTATCTATCCTTATATCTTATCTATCCTTTATATATATATCTAACACCACTCTTAAGTATTCAACTGCGGTACCACCTTTATCATTCTTATAAGAAAAGTGCAGTCCGAGTCTGAACTGTCTGCAAACAGCTAAAGTTAACTTTGAGTATGTGTCTACCTGTTTGAGCCAATATTAATTTTCCCCTGGAGAGCACTGTGCTTTGGCTTGTAAGCAGCCCCCCCCACCCCCTCCACACACACACACACACACACACACACACACACACACACACACACACACACACACATCTTCCATTTTCTCTCTTATTCCCTTCTGTTAGCAAATAGTATCCATAACTGATAAATACTGTGTGTTTGTTAATTTAAACATAGACCACAGTTGCCTACTGATACAAGGTTATCCTGTTTTTCCACCTGAGAAATGGTTAAGAAATGATTTACAGTTTCAGAGCAGCCCTTGGACAATTCTGATTGTTTCTTAAACAAAAACTTGTCTTTGCTTTGGCTCATTAGCAGCAGTCCAAAAGAACTGCCTGCTCACACCCTTGTTCTCCCCTTCCCTGTTTATTACCTTAAGCCAATCCCAAAGTTAATAAATATTACCTGTGGCAGGCACCATTTTTAAAACTACAACCACCCTTTGAGCACCTCATGCTCGGCTCTACCATGGAATTTATTAAAACTTCCTGAACAGGGGCACAGATAACTGATAGTTTGTGGAAATACAGGGTACCTATCTGAGTCTCCACATTCACTGTCATATGTTCATTTATCAGTTTACTCTGTTACCTGATTGTTTCCAGCCCCGTCATAAGAGCAACTAACAGGGTCTCTACCCGCTTCGCTCCCCACCCTGCCCCCTATTCCCTCCCACTCCCAGTGGTCCTACCTTTATTACACTCACAAACCCCTTCCATCTTTCCAATAGCCAACCACAGCACTAAACCCAACACTACCTCCTCCATCTTCCCACTACTTTCACTCCTCCTCAGCTGACATGTACAAGCATACCTTACCTATGCTCACTGCATGCACTCTCCTTGCATATCTTACATCCTACCAAAACTCCATCATTCCCCCACTCAACCACTACCACTGTACTACTGCTCACACCACCACTCATGTCTCACTGTCACTCAGCTCCCCTCCCACCAACTCAAGAACCATCCCTATGCACCCCCCGCATATTCTATCAATTATATTACTCAAACATAAATCATCCCTACAACTTAACATAGTAACCCTCCCACCATACCTATTACCCACAGAGCACAATCATAAAGTTTCCCAAATAAACAAACACATTCGAAAACTAATAACCTCATGCATATCAAAACTAGCCCTAAGTGGAGACATCCACCCCAACCCTGGCCCTACCATCTCCAACCCCAATCCTCATAATCAGACTAGAAACCACAACTTTTCCCATATCACAGCCAATAGAAAGCCAAGTGACTTCCTTCTACTAAGCATAAATATTAGAAGTATATCCAGCAAAGTCCATGAACTCCATGCCACCATAGACTTGTACTCCCCAGATATAGTCATCCTGACAGAAACCTGGCTAAAACCTCACATTACCAGTGAGCAAATCCTCCGTTCCGGTTACAGCATACTAACAGTAGACTGACTAAACAAGAAAGGAGGCGGTGTAGCTATAATATTTAAACAGCATCTAAACATCCAGATCTTAAAATCAACATCTCCACAAATAGGCAATGAAGAAATAATATATACTAACCTCAAAATAAAACAAAACAAAACCATCAACATAATTGGATGCTACTTCCCACCTGGCCAAAACATCCCTCCACTAGAAAACCTCCTCAGCTGTTCTACCCACCATCTTCCTCAAGAAACTATAATTTTAGGTGATTTCAATATTGACTGCCAGTCCTGTTCTGGCAACAATCCAACCCATCATGTATACCTTAATGGCTTCTCCCAACTAGTCCAATGGCCAACCAGGATAAATAAAAACTCCAGCAAGCACACTACCCTGGATTGGATACTAGTCAGTAAGAGCCCCCAGTCATATATAACAGGCTGCTTATCAGGTAGCCTCAGTGATCACTCCCCAACATTCCTACTCAAAAAATACCTATACCAAGCTAAACCTGTCATCTACCGTCAAATACGTAAAAAACTAAACTTTAACCCACTCATATTCATCTCATCCCTCAAAGAATGTAACTGGCATCCTCTAAAGTACCTCAGTCTTGATGACGCAGTTGAATTTTTTAATACTAACTTCCTGAGCATCCTTAATTACAATGCCCCCATAAGTCTTTCCAGAACCAAAGCACAACCCTCCCCATGGCTACAGAAAACCACTAAGTTAGAAATGAAAAACAGGGATAAAGCTTGGGAGCACTGACGCAAAACCAAAACCCCCTCAACTAGACAGAAATTCCTAGAACTACGCAATAGACTCAAAAAGCTAATAAAACAGGACAAATTCCAATACTACCAGTCTGCCCTAGACTCCTCCCAACACAGCCCCAAACAATTCTGGTCCTCCATAAACTCCATCCTCCACGCAGGTAAAGTCAGTTTCCCTCCTCCTAACATCCCTCACTCCTCCGAAAATATTGCTACCTCATTCAACACACACTTCACACAAACCATAATATCACTAGCTAAACAACACAACCCCCCTCCCCTCCAACCCACACCTTCAACTAGTAATCTCCCCACTGCCTTCTCTTTTTCTCCTGTACCTACCTCCAACATAAAAAAACTCTTAACTAAACTTAAGCCAACCAAATTAGCAGCAGACAACCTCCCAAGTGAATACCTACAAATCACAGCTGATGCTCTGGCCTACCCAGTATTCATCTTGATTAACCGATCTCTGTCAGAAAGTTACGTTCCCACACTATGGAAAGTATCACATATAATTCCCCTCCACAAAGGCGGCCCCTCCACAGAACTAACCAATTACCTCCCCATAGCTATTCTCTCTCCACTCTCCAAAATACTAGAGAGATGCATTCACTCTCAGGTCTCAGATTACCTCCTTACTAACAACCTCCTTTCCAATACTCAGCATGGTTTCCGACCAAACCATAGCACCACCACTGCCTTACTTTCCTTTACTAACACTATCCTTCAGCATAAAAACAATGGCTATCTCTCCTCTGCTACTTTCCTAGACCTATCTAAAGCATTTGACATGGTCCCACACAAACAACTCATCTCTGTCTTCAATAACCTATCCTTCTCTTAATCAGTCACCAACTCGAGCTACGCGCTCGAGAGACTTGAACCTCAGCACTGAAATAAATAGGACATGCTGGAGGGACAGATTCATAACCCAGAGGCTCCCTTCACTCTGGAATAAAATCCCAGTCCAGGTTAGGCAGAGTCCCTCATTGACTCTCTTCAAGAGGAATCTTGATGAGTGGATGGGAGATCGTAGGTTTACCCCAGGTATCAC
Source organism: Protopterus annectens (assembly GCF_019279795.1). Classification (NCBI taxonomy): domain Eukaryota; kingdom Metazoa; phylum Chordata; order Ceratodontiformes; family Protopteridae; genus Protopterus; species Protopterus annectens. Next base: position 127,655,648 of record NC_056749.1, read on the forward strand.
TTCTGTGTCACTGTTAGACAGAGGCACAGTATACTAACCTCGAAAAAGGGCATAGCAAAATAAATTTGAAATGGGTGGCGAAAGCCAAACACATTCTGGCTAGGCTTATAAATGCCCTAGGGCAGATAGCCTAGTATGAACCTATGAACTGGTTTCAGAGTTACCTGTCTGACCGCCAACAATCTGTTGTATGACAGAATGACATATCTCCCCAACTACCTGTCTCTGTAGGGATTCCCCAAGGATCCATCCTTGGACCCCTACTTTTCTCTATTTTCACCAATAATCTAGCCTCTGCCACCAAACATGGCACACTCATACAATACGCAGATGACTCAACCAGCATCTGCTCAGCCCAGTCCCTACCCAAACTGCAAAAAGTCACACAGGAAGCCTTTTCCTCTGTTCAAACTTGGTTATCCAATGCCCAATTAATACTCAACCCAAACAAAACTAAACTACTCATCTTCCAACCCACCAAACATACTCAAAATAACTCTCACTTTAACATCACAGCAAAAGACAACACCACTATACACCCAACAGAACACACCAAATTTCTAGGAGTGGAAATAGAATAGACAATAAACTAAAATTTGACATTCACATTTCCATGACCATAAAAAAAAGTCCACAAAAAACTAGGAGCATTATACAGAAATAAGCAACTTCTCACCAAAGCAGCAAAGATTTCAGTAGCAAATTCCCACCTTATCTCCACCCTACTTTATGCCTCTCCAGTATATAACAAGTTAAGTTAATGCGATCTAAACTAGCTAGAGACCTGCTACAACAAAATCGCCAAATTCGCCACAGGGGCATCCTACCGTAGTCACCACTGTCTCTCACTTGCTGAACTGGGCTGGCTTGAACTCCCTCATCTCCTTCAATGTTATCAACTCTCACTCACCCACAAACTAGTAAACCATCCACTAAATGTCCCATCCCTCCAGAATCAACTCCAACCCTTTCGCACCACCAGACCACTAAGATTCAGCAACAAAAATCGCTTGCAGATCACTAAAGCCAATAACTCTGCTGGTGAAGCACTATTCTCTTGCGCCATAGCCAAGTTATGGAACTCCCTCCCACTCACAATTACCTCAGTACCATCATGCACCCACTTCAAAACTTTACTAAAAGCGCACCTAAAAACATGCTGGCTATACCCTTGCAACCTCCCACTCTAATATCACCCACCCCATACAAACCACTACCTTTCTTTCCACCCCACTAACTACCTTGATTATAACAAGCTCAGATGCTCATAAGCCTACTACTTATTATACAGCAGGAACTTCTTATTGTAACAATTGTTAATGTCTGTTATGTACTTCGCATATAAAGATTCTAGTTGTCTACTGATGTACTATGTTCTTCATCTGTAACTATGTTTGTAATTAATTGCTGTGTTAATCAAATTGTTAATCGCTATGTAAATCCAATGTAACTACTGTCTTTATATTTTAACTGTGGAGCTGTTCTCCCCGGGACTCCACTGAAAATGGACCTACGTCCAGTCGGACACTCCTGGTCAACAAATGTAAATAAATAAATAAATATTAGAAAGTGCTAGATAAAATACTTCACTAGTGTAAAAATAGTGCATGTTGTCAAGAATATAACTTGGGACACAAGTAGTGTGAAGGAGATGAAAATGGTAGTCAGGGCAATAAACGTAAGGGTGTGCACTGCAAGCATTATGGGTAAAATCTAACATTGTACACTTGGTGGAAATGTTAGCTAAATAAGGACTGGGCATAACCATCAGTTGGATTCAGGGTGCAGAAAAAAAAGTAGGGAGAGAGAAGGCAGAGTATGTTCTAGATGACATAATATTTTGCAGATAAATATGCCGACAGTTTTTGTTTGTGCATATTATTAATCTTTGATGCTATTAATATAATAACCTAAACTCACTCAATTAACTCTGAGCACTTTTAACTGTTTCTTTTAATCATTTGGCGAGAGTTGTGACTTTAAAAGCTTATTCTGAGTAGACCACTTACCAGCTTAAAATACAAATGAAAGAAAAATTAATAAAGTTGTAATTCTGAAGATAAGGAATAACTGGCTATGGTGGTTTAACGTATATGATAAACTAAAATGTGCCACTATACACTGTCACCGTCTGAAGGACAACTCATTGAATGGTAATTAGCATCTCAGTTTTATGTGATGGATAAAGCACATTGTACACCTATACTCAATGATGGCGACTTTGCCTTTGCACTCCTTTAAATATAACTCTGAGATTGCAAAGGTTTTCTGCCATATTACAAAGTATATCACTCACAGCCTGTTCTTTGAATCAGGATTGATCAATTTAACTGCTGAAAAACGAATCAGTCAAGAAACAGAATGACCTTTGATGCCAAAAGAAGAGAGCAGAACTTTGTTGGATCATTTAATGGGTTTTGGGTGCCTTAAAGTGTGTAGTTAAGATACCAGTCTGTGTTTGGATTTTATTTATTTATTTATTTATTTGACTTTTGTTTACTGGGGTAGTCTGATTGGGTCTATAGAACCCGTTTCAGCAGAGGCCCGGGGAGAAAAGCTCCACATACAGTACAGTACAATACAAATACAGTATAATTCAGTGCAATAGAAATTACATTAAAGTGTGTAGTTAAGATACCAGTCTGTGTTTGGATTTTATTTATTTATTTATTTATTTGACTTTTGTTTACTGGGGTAGTCTGATTGGGTCTATAGAACCCGTTTCAGCAGAGGCCTGGGGAGAAAAGCTCCACATACAGTACAGTACAATACAAATACAGTATAATTCAGTGCAATAGAAATTACATTAGAAATACTATACAAAAATAAGTTGAAAGAACCTAAACTATGTTACAAGATGTTACAGTATATACTACACACCTCGATAATTAGTTAAAACATTATAGACAATAATAGTCACTCTCACCATATACATAACCTATGAGTATATAGTGCCCAAAAATAGTATGTAGGTAGTACATTGTATGACAATGACTGTTATAGTACATGAAGAAAATTCGGTTAGAAAATAATAGCCAGAAAGTTAGTGATGTAGAAAGATATCGAGAGAGTTAAGAAGAACAGAGGCATTACAGAAGAAGGATTAGAGCTGAGCATTAGGCAGGCTTTATGCAGGAGCAGAGCCGTGTATTTTTGAGATTATTTTTTTTTAAAGAGGCTTTAAAATGGGTTAGGCCAGGCATAGATCTAGTAGCTAGAGGTAGTGAATTCCATAGTATAGAGACAGAGTAAGATTTTGAGATAGCTAAGAGATTTTTGTCTTCTGATCATAGGGATTGATTTGGTGTGTAAAGTGTCACTAAATTAGCTAGTGCAGGGCAGGACGTAGGCTTGAAAATAAGGTTGTGCAAGGTGGATAGCTGAATAAAGGCAAGTTTGTTAGGGAGTTCAAGCCAGTTTAGTTCTAGGAGTGGTTTACAGTGGTGTGTGCGATATGTAGAGTTTGTGGCGAACTTTACAACTTTGTTGTAGCACTGTTCCATCTTGCTTTGGGTAGAAGTTTGTAAGTTAGTTAGGATGGGGGCACTGTAAAGAAGGGAGGGAACTAAAAATGTTTTTGCAAGGGTAGTTGTGGTTGCTGCAGTAAAGAAACATTTGATGTTAAGTTCTCAATCTCGCCTTCGTTCTTGCTGGTTGGGATCATTGGCTCCGACTCAGCCATCTTCAATAGCTCGAGAGCTGTTTACAGGCTCAAGGCTACCCCTTATCCCATGATGCCTAGCACTAGTTACCCAGATCTCGTTTGCCGCTTCAGCTGCGAGGTTCATGGTACTGGCTCAGGCTCGTATATTTTTCTTCTACTACATTTTCAGTCAGATTAGGGATTTTTTCTGTCCTTATTGTATTTGTCTAGTAGTCGCTAACTAGTTGTGATAGTTTAGTGTTTTTTGTGGGCTTTTCAGAACTCGTTTTAGTTAGAGAGTTCTTCCCCTCCTCCACCTCCCTCTCTTCCCTATCTGGTAGCTAATTCTATAGAATTTTCTTCCTTTTCCTTGTTTTAGGTAGCTGTTTTAGTTAGAGGCTTCCTAATTCCTAAAAAAAAAAAAAAAAAAAAAAAAAAAAAGATATATCCTTATCTTGTTATATACTGTGTCTTGTTTGTGTGGTAGTGTTTACTGTTAGTTTAGTGGTATTTCTTATTGTGTATTATGTCTAAGGAATCCAAACTGTCAGGATTCAAGAAGTGTGACTCATGCTGTCAGAAGATGTCTCTGACAGATGGGCACACTTCTTGCGTATATTGTCTATTTGCTGTACACCTGCAGGACTCTTGCTCTATCTGCCATGCATTTAGCCCAAGAGTTCTGCAGGAGCGCAAGAATAAACTTATTTTGAGAGGGCTGCTTAAGCCTCAGGACTCACCGGCCAAGACTTTGCCAGTGAAGTCTCCTAAACCGGCCAAATCGTCGGCTCCCAGCACGGAGCCATCATCAGCCCAAGGCTTACCTTCCACTTCGGTTCCGGCCGGAACCGAGAAGACTGCTTCCTCATCGGCTCCAATAGTCCCCTCGGAGCTGTCAAGGACTCAAAATAGACTGAGGACCCCTTCATTAGAGTCCATTCATTTGGCTCCTCGGTCTCCCCTCCTGCAAAGTGACCGTAGTCATAGATCGTCACACTTCTCTCAGTCCTCCAGGCTCTCACACCATGATGTGGAGAGAGTGGTCAGCAGGTTATTGAAGTCGCAGGCACTGGCCAAAATGTTGTCCAGCCCTCCTCAACAGGTGTCTGCTCCATCTCTTTCTATCGATGTTCCTCCTCCGACTCCATTGAGCTCGGAGCCGGAGTTTCTTGGGGTTCGAGTCGTGGAACTGTCGGCTCCGATAATCTCTCCTTCGGATCCGTCGTTGACCCTTGTCCGACCCCGCTCTCCCTCTCGGAGCGTCGGCGCAGGTGAGCTTGGCTCCTACATCAGCTTCAGAGCCATCTCCCTAGGTGCGGAGGAGGATTCCAGTCTCCTCGGAGCCGGAGCCTTCTATTCATTGTGGCAGGGACGCCTTCATTGTCATGAGGAGTGTGCTGGCCTCTCAGCCAGCTCCACCTTCGACCCCACTGGCTCCATCCCCCGTAGTGCCTGCATTGACCTCTGCCCCTCCTCCAGACCCCAAGCGTGGGGAACCAGCACTTCAGGGCACCCCATTGGGTGTTTCCTCTTCCTCCGAGGCCTCCCCTGATCATTCAGAGGAGCCCCCTCGGAAGAAGAAGTGCAAGAGGAAGCACATTGACTCCCCCAAGTCTGTCACTTCGGATACGGATTTGGATGAGTCGGAAGGGTCCCCAAGATCACCCTGTGAAGATGTTTCCTTTTCCGACATCCTAGAAATACTTAAGCAGAGGGGGAACTGGAATACCCTAGCCCCTACCGAGGACGGATCTGTATTCCTGGATGCGTTCGGTTCCCGATCTTCCACCTCCTGGGTTTCTCCGCCCTTTGATCCACTAATGTCTGTGGCGGCTCGAAGGGCTTGGTCAGCCCCGGATACAGTGGAACCAACCCCGAGGAGACCAGGCAAGTTTATTACTGTACCCCCTGACAAGCAGTTCCTTACTAAGGCTGTTCCCGTGGATGCCATGGTGGTAGCAGCAGCCACTAAAAAGGAGCTAGCGGAAACTTCTTCTTCTGTCCATCCTCCTAACAAGGAGTCTAGGACCATGGACATATATGGGAAGCAAATGTTTGCTTCACCGACCTTTTTCATGAGGTCACTGAATTACTTATGCCATTTTACCAGGCTTCAGAGGGATCTCCTGAAAGAGCTTGGAGAATACCCTGCAGAATCCTTCAGCTGAAGGGGCTCAGGCTAAAGTGGCCTCTCAGCTGGCAACCCTTAACTCAGTAGTCAACTCCTCCATGAGGCTCATTTCCTATGCAGCCGATGGGGTGAGTAGAGACGCAGACACAGGCGTGGCACTTCGGAGACATGCATGGATGCGGCTGTGTAATTTTGTGGAACCCTTCAGAGCGTCATTCACTAACGCTCCTTTTGACGGTTCCTTTCTTTTTGGACCACAGGTGAAAGACACTCTTACTAGGTGTGAACAGGAAGGTAAGACTCTCTCTGCCATGGGAGTCCATTTTTTCACTCCCTCCAGACCATACCCCAAGGGTCAGAAGAGTGGAAAGATGTGGTTTCGGAAATCCCAGGGATCTTCGCCTGAAACACGTAGTGATTTTTCCTCCAGGGGCAGAGGAGGAAATAACAATAATAGACGCCGCCCTCGTGGCAGAGGGGGTCCGCAGAACCAGGGCAGTAGAGAATCCTTCTCTGACAAGCCCTTCCAACATCCCTGAGGGGTTGCCCAACTGTCCGTCTCTGGAGGCAGTCGGGGGAAGACTTTCATTGTACCCAAAAGCCTGGCTAAGTATAACGCAAGACAAATGGGTACATTCAATAATATCCAGAGGTTACAGAATTTCTTTCGTTCAGCCCTCTTTACCGTCATGCAAGTCCCTCCCAGATGTTCCACCCAAACTGAGGAACCAAGCAGTTATAGAAGTTTGAAAACTGCTAGAAAAAAAGTCATCCAGGAAATCCTGGCAAACCAACATAGATCTGGAACTTACTCAAGGTTCTTTTTGGTACCAAAAAAGACAGGGGACTGGAGACCTATTTTGGATCTCAGCAGACTGAACAAGTCTGCTCAAAGAACAAAGTTTCGGATGGTCACGCTACAGTCCATTCTACCCTTTCTGGATCAGGACATTTGGATGTGCTCTATAGATCTCCAGGATGCGTACTATCACATCAAAATGGACAGATGCTCCAGGAAGTTCCTTCGCTTCTGGCTGGCAGCCAGTCATTACCAGTTCACAGCTCTGCCCTTTGGTCTCACCACAGCCCCCAGGGTGTTCACCAAATGTATGGCAGTGTTCACGGCTCACCTGAGGCGTCAAGGAGTCCAGGTGTTTCCATATCTAAACGACTGGCTCGTTACTGCTACTACCAGGCATCAACTCCTTCAAGCCAGGGACTATACAATCTCAATTTGCTCCCAGCTAGGCATTACCATAAATTTTGAAAAATTTGTCTTGTTGCCCTGTCAATCTATTACTTATACAGGAGCAGACTTAGATACAAGGAGCATGTCCGCAAAGCTACCCTTGGACAGGGTGTCCACTATTCGCCAGCAAGTTCATGTCCTCATGCATTGCAAAAGAGTGCAAGTCAGGTACGTCCTTCAAACTCTAGGTTCTATGGTGGCGCCAATTCTTCTGATACCCCTGGCCCACTTCCACATGAGAATCCTGCAGTGGCTTCTGTTCACGCAGTGGTCCTTTCAACAGCTCCCCATGTCTCACATGATCATCATCACAGAAGCATGCAAAAGGCACCTTTCCTGGTGGATGGTCTCCCCACTAGTGATTCAGGGCAGACCCTTCATTCAGCCTCCTCCGGTTGCCACAGTGACCACGGATGCCTCCCTGATAGGGTGGGGGGGGGGGCATTATCAGGGAAGGACAATCCAGGGCACTTGGCAGGCTCACGAGTACCATCTGCATATAAATGTCATAGAGATGAGAGCCGTGCTCGTAGCGTTGCAAGCTCTTCAGCACTCTCTTCCTTCTGAGACCATTGCAATTCAAACGGACAACATGTCAGTGGTGTGGTACATCAACAAGCAGGGGGGAACCAGGTCCTACCCCCTATGTCGAGAAGCCCGCAGACTCTGGCAGTGGGCAGTTTCCTCCTAACAATTTCTGATTGCAACGCACATCCCTGGGACATCCAGCGTCATAGCGGACAGGCTCAGCAGAGCTATTCTCATGCCTCACGAGTGGTCTCTGTATCAGGTAGTTGCAGATTTAATCTTCCACAAATGGGGTCAGCCTTGCTGCAATCTTTTTGCCACGCCCTTCAACAGCAAATGCAGCAGCTACTTCTCCCTTCTTCCGCTTCCTGGTCACCCTCCCAGAGACGCTCTAGTCTACGATTGGCCTCAGGAACGTCTTTATGCCTTCCCTCCATTTCCCCTGATACCGAAACTCATTCGGAAAGCTATGTCGTTGAGTTGCAAAATGATCTTCATTGCCCCTTACTGGCCCCGACAGATATGGTTCCCTTTTCTGCACCATTACCTTCTCGAGCGGCCTTGGACTCTGGATCCGATTCCAGACCTACTGATTCATCAATCGGGCGGGCTGCATCAATCCCTTCAAACGCTCCAGCTCACAGCTTGGTTGCTCCGCTTCCAACCGTAGCCAGGCTTCCCAGTATTTCCCCGGCCGTTCGCGACATTATTGTTTCCTCCCATAAGTCTGCCACTAGAAGGACTTATGCTAGTAAATGGAAACGTTTTTCTTGTTGGGCAGAGGATTGAAATATAGATCCCACAGCCCCTATCCACGAGATCTTGGCGTTTCTAACAGAGCTCTTTCATTTGGGGTCCGCTTCTGCTACAATCAGGGTTTAATTAGTGGCCATTTCAAATTTCCATGTCAGTTTTTCTAATGCCAACATTATGTCTCATAAGCTATGTAAAGCGTTTCTAAGAGGGGCTGCTCTCCTTAGACCCCCAGTAAGAGATCCCCCTCCTCCTTGGGACCTTCATTTGGTACTAACCTCATTAATTGTGCTCCCTTTTGAACTGGCAGCTTCCTGCTCCATTAAGTTTCTATCTTGGAAGACTTTCTTTCTGGTAGCTGTTACTTCAGCTAGACATGTCTCTGAACTTCAGGCACTATCCGTCCATCCTCCATACTTAGTATTTCATAAGGACAGGGTTGCTCTGAGGACTAATCCTTCTTTTCTTCCAAAGTTCTGCTCAGAAAACAATTTGAATCAAGTCTAGTATAGACCTACCTGTATTTTTCCCTAACCACACCAACAAGGCAGAATACAAGTTATATCAATTGGATGTTCATAGACAGTTGCATTTCTAGCTGCATAGGACGAAGGATATAAGGAAGTCTGACCAACTTTTCCTTTCCTATGCTCGGGGTAAACAGGGTCTCCCAGTTTCCAAAGTGACCTTATCCAGGTGGTTGTCTCATATCATTACTTTTATCTACCAACTAAGGAACAAAGACTTGCCAATCAAACCGAAGGGTCATTCTACCAGGGCCTTAGCTACCTCTGTAGCTTTCCAATCTAGGTTGCCCATGGACTCTGTCTGTGCCGCCGCTACATGGGCAAATCCTCATACCTTTATTTCTCATTACAAGTTGGATGTGGTCTCCAGAAGTAGAGCTAGCTTTGGTTCCACTGTTCTGAAGAGTCTGTTCCAATGAGCCACCCAGGATTGTAGGTGCTAGGGACGCTGTCCCAACCAGCAAGAACAAAGGCGAGATTGACAACTTAACATAAAGAAGTTATGAACCTACCATAACTTCCATGTTAGTTGTCTTCATCTCGCCTTCTTTCTTGCGTCCCCCCCCCTCCATCCCCCATCCTGTTGAACCAAGAGGAGTTCAGTTTTCTCTGGCTGTGTGTTTGCTGGTTTGTTTCCTTTACTGACTTAGACAGTAGGACAGGTATGTTTAACCATTTGTTTGGAGGGGTTTCTTCCTATAGCTATGTCTGGGTTAGCTATTTCAAACGAGATCTGGGTAGCTAGCACTAGGCATCATGGGATAAGGGGTAGCCTCGAGCCAGTAAACAGCTCTCGAGCTATTGAAGATGGCCAAGTCGGAGCCGAGGATGGCTCTGATCACAACCAGCAAGAAAGAAGGCAAGATGAAGACAACTAACATGGAACGTTATGGTAGGTACATAACTTCTTTTTTTCTATACAAGATTCACTGTTTTTGATAAGTTTTCTTTATATTTTGCTGTATATGGGAGTCAAATGAAAGTTTGTCAGTGATAACTTCTAGAAGTTTGGTTTCCTGCACTATTTCTATGACAATGGTGTCTGATGCAAGGATGTTGAAATGATCAGTGGCAGAGGAGGTGTTTGTGGAGTGAAAGGGTACTAGTTTTGTCTTCTTTGGATTAAGAAAGAGTTGGGCATTTCTTAGCCAGGAATCTACTGCAGTAAGGGACTGTTGAGTTTTTGAAAATTGTTCTGGGAGTGATTGAGCTGTACAGATTATGGTGGAATCATCAGCATATTGAACGGGGGTTCCAGGGTGAGAGGCGGTGTACAGGGAGTTTGTGAAAATGTTGAAAAGTGGGGGTCCGAGGAATGAGCCTTGAGGGGCTCCAGTAGGTTTGTGGAGAAAGGGTGAGAGTTCATTGGACCATTTCACTGCTTGTTTACTATCCTTAGAGTAGCTCTGAAACCATTTTACTGTGTTATGTGAGAAACCTAAGGTAGACAGTGTGTTCAATAGTAAGGGGTGAGACACTGTGTCAAAGGCCTTGGAGATATCAAGGAATACTGAGGCTGTATAGCATCCTGCATCTCTGGCCTTGTTCATAGTGTCTGTAATGGACAACAGAGCTGTAGCTGTGCTGTGGCTGGGTCTGAAGCCATGTTGGGTTTTGGTTAAGAGATTGTTTTGCAATAGATAATGTATTACCTGCTGATGGATACCTCCCTCAAGAATTTTGAAAATGGGAGACACGATGGATATAGAACAGAAATGGGATGGTTCAGAAGGGTTGTCTCCTTTGTGGATGGGGGTGATGTAAAATTGTTTCCATATGGTAGGTACTTCTGATTCAGATAAAGACCTATTTATAAGGATACTGACTGGGTAGGTCATTGACTTGGCAGCCAGTTTGAGATAGTGTGGTGGAAGATTATCATCTGAGGTAGAGCAGGGTTTTAGTTTTTGTAGCAGTTTCTTAATAGTGTCAGTGGGTATGGGCTGAAATGAGAATGGGGTTTGTATGACATTTTGTTGAGTAGGAGGGTTATTAATGAAAGAGTTATAAGTAGTTGATGGTCTAGGGTTGGTGTGTGAAGAGGTTGAAGGGTGGGGGGTACAACATTAAGAGTGATAGTAGGTCTGATATTGATTCTATGAAGTGCTTGTTAAAGTTGTCGGCTATTTGTACTAGGAAAATCAGAGAAGAACGAAAAACACTGAAAAACAATAAAACAGAGCGGACCACATACTGCAGAACTCCACTTTAATAAAAGTTTAGCACTTTTGTCAGAACTGTTTCCAACTTCTTCAGAACACCAACATATAGCAGTGAAATGTTTAAATAGGTACATCACATTCGCATGATACTACAGACACTACCATCTATACTAAATTTAAAAATGCAGTCTTCCAAGAAAGCATATTTTTACATAGTTCAAAACCTTGCTTATTACAAAAACACTTGAATAAAATGTATATAAAAACACATGCGTACTAAATAAACAGAAACAGCAGCACTGTGATGGCTAAAAAAGGACTTAAACACAAATCTAAGAAAAAAACATATTCAGCCTTCAGTTTCAAAACACTGCTGAGTGAGACAGCCTCATTTAGCCCAGGGGGCTCCAATGCATTACACCTGAGTTTCCAAATCAACTTTTTGTATTTCTAGAAGCAATTCATGAGGTCCACCCCTTTGATCAAAGCCCACTTTTTCTATACAGGTGTATTTAAAGAATGTGTGGGATTTTTTCTCACATGTTTTGCAAGAGCATTTCTTTCATCATTCTTGTTTGTTATATGGGTGCTGATAGATCCTACTTTTAAATTTATTCTTAGTCTTACCAATGTAAAATTACAAACATTGTTGACACTCTGCAAGATACACAACATTATTGTTCTGGCAGCCCAACTTCTGACAAAATTTAAAAACTCCCCATCTGGGTATACAAATTTCTTCACCTTCCTTTACATACCTACATTGATTATAATGTCCTCATTTAGACATGAGTCAGGGTGATATTTTTTCTTTTGTCTTTCAAGTAAATTTTTAAAACATAGATCTTTCTTATACACCACTACAGGGTTCTTCTCCATTTTCTCTACATACTATCAGCCCTGAAAATGTCCCAGTTATGTTGTATTATGCCCCTAATGCTATCAAAATGTATATTATATGGCAATATTTGGGCTCTTTGAAAATTCGCTGTCTCTCTCTTACCATTCAAGGTAACTAAGTCACCATTTATCCCAAGTAGTGGTTTAAACATGCCTTCCTGTCTTTTCCTGATGACCTCCCCAAAAATATTCTCCAAAAATATAACTGGATACCCTCTGTTGATCAACATATCCTTCAGAATTAAACATTGTTCACTAAAAGTAAAGTTGTCGGCTATTTGTGATGGAGAGGTATCACATGAAGGGTTGTGCCCTCTGTTTGTTCCAGGGTTAAATAGAGAAGATATGGAGTACCAATAGTTAATGTGTTTGATTTTATGCTGCAGTTGAAGCTGGGAATAGTATGACATTTTATCTCTGCTGATTAGATTTGTCACTTTGTTACGTAGTATTTTGAAACTGACATGATTTTGTCCATTTTTGTTTAGTTTCCAGGTTATCCAGGCTAGGTCCCTTTGCTTCATCATGTGTTTACATTCCTTAGAGAGCCATGGTGCTTAGTTCTTTTTGATTCTTTTTATATGAATTGGTGCTAGGGTATCAAGTATGCGAAGTAAGATTTTATTAAAGTACGGTACAGCATCATTAAGAGGTAGTTGTTTAAGGGGTCTCCTGTCTGTTACAGGTAAGTGATTGTTGAGTTTATGCTGACAAAAATTAGTTGAGTTCCTAACTGATTTTACAGTGTGTAGTCTTAGTTGCTAAGAGTTTGTTCTAAGCGTAGAAGCTGACAGATGATTGCTGAGGGAGCTAGGCAGTGCACCAGAAGAGGGGTAATTGGCAGAGTGGGATACTAGGATCCAGTCTAGGGTGGAATGGCAGGTAACATATTTGCTGTATCTTGTAGGAGTATTGATAAGTTAAGGAAAACCAATCTATATTTACTTCTCCTAAAATTATTGTTTCAAGGTTTATTTTTTGGGATGCCCAGGATAAAATATTTTCCAACACTGGTATATTGTGACCTGGTGGGATATATATTACTATTAGGCAAAGTCTTTTTGATGTGTTGCGGTTCAAAAAAGAGATTACCATAGCATTATAAAATATGGGTATATTACTGGTGTTGGGTGTGATGTTTAACATAGAGGGATATAGAAGGGCTATCCCTCCCCCTTTTATTTAGATCTCTCTCTTCTGGTTATTGCAAAGTTTGAACGTATTATTTCTGTGTATTACATTGGGGAGTAGCCATGTTTTCGTAAGGGCTAGTGTGTCAGGTTTATTTCGAGCAATCAAGGCATGCAGTGGGGCTGTTTTTATTATATATACTTCTAAGGTTCAGTGCAAGTATGTTTAAACCTTACTCTTGTGGATAGGATTAGAGGGTGGGCCTGGGTTAGGATGTAGGTCTCCATATTTGAGTAGATGGGTAATGAGGAATGAGTACCCTGTGAAGTGTTTTTTTATTTATAAGTGATAGTACTACTGTCAAGTGTGGTTCCATTGGTGGCAAAGAGGCCTATTTGTGGAGTGAATAATGTGGGAGACTATAGGGGAATAGCTGGGAGGAGATATGTGAAAAGCTGTGTTGTTTATTGGGGAGATGGTTGGAGGAGGTTGTATATTGGTGTGTGGGGGTATGTAAGGATATAGTTGTAGCAAGGTTGAGAATTAAGAGTAAAGAGGTTAGTCAGGTTAGAAGGAACATATCATTTGTGATGGTGGGTTTAAAAATAGCAAAAGTGGTATTTCTGTGTTAGATTGTAATATCAGGTGTGAATAGACATGTATGTTATCTAGTGATATGTGAGCAGCTTAACTGCCTCTAGCTCTAACTACCACACCATTGCTCTCCTTTCACCCCTAGCAAATATTCTGGAAAAATGCATCCACCGTAAGTACTTGATTACCTACTGTCTGACAACATGCTATCCAACTCTCAGCATGGATTCAGACCAAGACGCAGTACCACTACTGTTCTGATCAGCTTCACCAACACAGTAAACCTCCTTAAAAATCAAGGCCTCTTAATCTCCTCAATCTTTCTGGACATGTCAAAAGCATTTGACACTGTCTGCCATCAAAAACTCTTTAACAAACTTGGCTCATACAACTTAAGCTGTTCGCCACTTCGATGGTTTCACAGTTACCTCTCCAATAGACAACAAGCCACCAAATGGAACTCCACCCTCTCACCCTTTCAGCCTATCTCTGTAGGAGTTCCATAAGGCTCCATTATAGGACACCTTCTTTTCACCATTCTCACTAATGACCTCTACTCTGCCACTAAGCATGCCACCTTAGTCCAATACGCAGATGACGCCACCCTCATCTGCTTTGCTCCAACAATCCTTGAACTTCAGGACAAAACACAAAAATCCCTACTAGACATAGAAACCTACCTAGTTGAAAACAATCTCATCCTCACCCGAAACAAAACAGAACTCATGGTCTTCACCAAAAACAGGTTCGCTAACAGTAACCTTCCACTCACCACCTATTCCTCCAACCAAACTGTAATCGAACCCATAGAACAGACCAAACTCCTTGGCATCATAATCAACAATCAGCTAAAACTTGACAAACACATAGCAATGACTTTAAAAAAGTCCATATAAAATTAGGTCAGCTCTATAGAGCCAAACCCTAGCTTACTAAAACCTCCAGACAAACCACTGCCAGGTCATTTCTTCTCTCCACCCTCTTCTACTCCTCACAAATCTTCACTAACCTACGTAAAACTGATCTAAATCTCCTTGACGCATGTTATAATAAAATAACCAAATTTGCAGCCAACATTCCCTATAAGGACCATCACTGCCTAGCTCTAAAAAAACTCATCTGGTTGGAGCTACCCAATCTTCTTCAATTCAACCAACTCACCATTCCCCATACTATCCTAACCAAACCAGATAACTGTTCTGACATAAAAGACCTGGTTCAAGCTAACAATAACATCAGAGACCTTTGATCCTCCGACAAACTCCTGCTATAAGTTACCAAATCCTTAAACAGTTTTGGAGACTTCCTGTACTCCAACAAAATATCCAAGTCTTGGAACCTATTACCTCAGCGCATTCTCAATCTAAATGTGACCTACAAATTCAAACAAAGCCTCAGAGAACATCTGTCCAGTCACTGTCGCTGTCCTTGCTCCAACCCCGACTAATTTTCTACATTATTTTGCTTGCCTCAGAATCTGGGTTCACTATTAAAACATGCCTGCTAGTTCAGTCTATCAAACTCTTGAATACACTAATTCTGATGTAAAATAACTTGTGTCTAACTGTATTCAATATCCATATACTTACTGAATTTTTGTAATTCCTATTTCCAACTAGTTGTTTGTGTTATCACTGTCTAATTTCTGCTATTTGCTTTAATTTTGTATTTTTTTAATTTTTCTGTGCAAATGTAAAACTGTATGCTGCTTGTTGGAGCTTTTCTCCCTGGGTCTGTACTGGAAATGGGCTTCCAGCCCAGCGGAACACTTACCTGGTAATCAAAAGTAAAATAAATAATAAATAAAGGTTGGAAATGTTTTGACTTCAGGGTGGGATTTGACAATGTGATTAGGTGTTTTGCCTTGTGGATTGTGGTAAGTAGGGTGGGAGAGAGGTGACTGGACAGTAGTAAAATTATGGTGCAATGTTAGTTTGATGTGTGTATAGTAGAAGAGAAGGTGGTAAGCCTGGAGTTAATGTAACATAGTTTGAGGTGGTGATTGTATTGTGATAGTGAAGCAAAGTAAGATGCAAATAATTATAGTAGGGGGGATAAGAATTCAAAGTGATTGATGTAAGGGAAAGCAGGTAAGTTTGATTATATAGAAGTAGGTAAGGTGTGAATGAAATGTGTGTGTGTGGACAAGGCAGAGTTGTATATAATTTGATCATAGGAATGAGGGGGAGTGGTTTGCTTGGGATATGAGTGGAGGTGCTGGGGTGGCTGGGATAGGGAGCAGGGCAGAGGAGCAGAGTGAGTGAAGCAAATGGCGTGGGAAGAACCCCCCCCCCCCCAGATGGTTTACCACCAAAAACAATCCGTGAGGTAGAATGATCATGGATACAAAGACAAGGCCTCTGAACCCTAAATACCTGACTTGCGTCACAGCATTTAATTTTACGGCTATGGGCTTTTCATTATCTTTCAGGGATGTATTACGTCGATAAGAGTAAAATATGCTAAAGTGTTAATTTAGCTTCACCTTCAGCAGTAAAAGGCCTGTGAGTGTGGGTAAGTAAGTGCGGGTGGGCATAAACTTCCAGCAGATTCAACACTAAAAAACAGAACACACCACTGCATGACTTAACAAATTAAGTTATTAGTTTGAGGCTTAGAAATTGCCTTACATTGAGTTAACTCTATGTATTGTTCCTTGTGAACTTTTTCAACTGCAAGTGAAATTCAGCTGTGCAAGTTCATTAAATAGTGGGATATGTTAATTTTTCCAGCAGCAGCAGTGGTCAGACTTACTATGTGCTTGTTTCACTTAGTGAAGCAGATGGATAGAGAGAACACTTGAGACATGGGGGTAGAGAATGATTGCGAACCATTATGTATTTATAAAGGTAGAAGCAGATGATCCTGTGTATCTGATTAGGGAGAACAGTCTACTGGATACAGTTAAGTGATGTTGCAAAGCTCTGGTCTTACTTTACTAGAGAAGGAAGAGGATGAGAACTGTGGTCTTTTAAGATGTTAACAGTGAACATTGTGGTGCATGTACTGAGTACATATAAAGTCAGAGAACTAATAGAAGGCCTTGTCCAGAGAGAGTTAAGATGCATGCAGAGAAGAGCATCTTTGAATTTCTTCTAGGAAACTCATGGGCAAAACTTTGTCAGTAAGCCTCAGACGTTCACTGCATACTTTAAAGATAATAAGTAACTGCTGTGTAATAGTTACACTCTGAAGTCACTCACACGTGTTCTGTACTTCCTGTTTGGTTTAAATTTTGTGTATAATCTTCATGTCTGCACAGTTAATGAGTAACTGCTGTGTAATAGTTACACTCTGAAGTCAGTCACACGTTCTGTGTTTCCTGTTTGGTTTAAATTTTGTGTATAATCTTCATGTCTGCACAGTCACTTAACTCTGCAGCAAGCTGCTGTCCGTTAATGACAGCAGCCTTTGAAAAAAGGTAGCAGACTTAGGAGGAAAAAAAATGAGAAACAGTTCTGATACGTGCATCTTGGTTTGAGGACAGCCTCCTTTATAAAGGCATGATGCAGCTTTATAGAAAATATAAGCACATTATATGCCCCGAGCAAATTAATTTCTTTTGGTTTTGTTAACTTCTAGTGGGATAATTACCTGCTTTTAATTTCTCCAAGTCTTTTGGGTTTCTAATACCATGATGGGAATGGATCCCATTCCTAAGCCAAAGTGTGAATAAAGTTCATGAAATTAGTATTGTTTAAATCTTTGATGTTAGCCAGAAGTGCTCTTCTGAGCATCCACAATTTGCTCACTATTGACTCCTGCAATTCATATGGAGTTTACATGTATTGGTAACGTATCTAAATATGATTGTAAATTCTTTTTTATAACAGTAATTGCTCCTACGAATATTGTAACTGTCTGGGTATCCTTCCACATTGCCCACATTTCTGCCTGCAAATCCTGGTATTTTATGACTTTGTGTGTCTGTGTATGTAAGATACTATAGTCACTGGGTGCAGCAGTTTCAATAATCAATGCTAATTTTGTCTTCTTTTCATGGACTACTATATCTGTTTTTCTTGCATCTGTTTTTGAACTTTTGGTAATGGGTGATCCCATGTGATATAAACTTCATCATTTCCTATAATGCTTTGTGGCTCATGTTGGCAATATTTTTCAGTTACTCCAGTATTATAATGCTTGCACAATCCCCAGTGCAACAGACATGCCACATTATTATGCCTTTTAGTATACAGTCCTTCGGCCATTATTATATCACAACCAGCAACAAGATGTTTGCCTATTTCCAGTTCTGTTTTACAAAACCTACATTTGTCTGCTCATCCCACATGTTCAGTGGACTTTGTAAACCAATGTGTATGGAGTGTACTGTCTTGGGCTGCCAATATTAACTTTTCTGTTTTCGGTTTAAATTCACCTCTCCTTCATCATTCCTGCATTTGATCCTGATCAACATGAGGTTATTCCAAGAGTTTTCTATACTTGCAACCAACTATATGCATTTTCCACATTTGTTGCCTTCTGATCTGATTCTTCACCTTATATCCCCTCGTTTTTTTTTTTTTTTGTTTATTTGGCACATTCAGTTGCTGCCTGATTTTTATCTACTTCTGGTTTGATTTTCATTCCCACTTGATACTGATATGCTTCTGCTAAACTAAGCAGGGAAGTTATCTTAGATTTATTATCATGTTTTAAAACTTTCACAGCATGTGGGTCTTGTGAGGTCAGCAGGTATGTATGCACTCCTATGACTGCAGATCTATACATGTAATCAATTTTGAGTAGGCCCATACCTCCTTCAGAATGGGGAATATATAATATTGGTATAATCTGTTTTTTATAAATCATTTGATAAGCATGAAGCATCCTTATATTCCTGTCCAACTGATCCAACATCTTTGGTCAGTCACTCCAAAACTGTAAGTTAGGACAGGAAGAGCAAACTGGTTTGTAGTTTGGACTTTTTATCTAGATGTCAGCCTTGTTTTCATTATTAATTTTATTCTTTTGAAATATTCCTTACTAAGTTTTATTCACATTTGTCCATGTTTTATTGTTGATCCTTCATCAATTCTCGACATACATCTCAACTTCTTACTGCAAGAAATCTGGACAAAGCCTGATAAAATTGGGGGACAAAGGCCCAAAAATACGGACACATTTTAAATATTGCTGCTATAACCTTAGACTGTTGCTAGAATAACAGAATTTGTAACCCAAAATGCTAGTACCAAACGGGATGAAACAATGAAGCCACAGATGGAAGCACCGGAGAGGTACTTTAATACACGCAACAGTATAAAATAAACACGGGTAAACAACA
Source organism: Protopterus annectens (assembly GCF_019279795.1). Lineage (NCBI taxonomy): Eukaryota > Metazoa > Chordata > Ceratodontiformes > Protopteridae > Protopterus > Protopterus annectens. The sequence goes on from NC_056749.1 coordinate 127,674,556, forward strand.
CATTAACAAATTAAAACATTTGTTGAACACAGTGATGTCATGTTCTTTTTGCTTTTTAAGTAGGAACTGTTTGAGCTAACCCACATCTGTTGAAGTATTGTTAAACGAAAACACAAGTTTTTAATTCGTTAATGTGCTGTTTACCCATGTTTATTTTATACTGTTGCTTGTATTAAAGTACCTCTCCAGTGCTTCTGTCTGTGGCTTCATTGTTTCATCCCATTTGGTACCAGTATTTTGGGTTACTGGTTTCTTTTGGTACCGTTTTTGGCTCTTTTTTGTGGTTTATAGCAGAATTTGTGTCACCATACATTTTGTGAAGGATATGAAGTCTGAAACTCAAAATGATTGTAATCCTTAAATAATCCCAATTGATTTGTGAAAAAAAACACACAATTTGTATGAGGAATGGCCAAAAATATGAGGCAAAAATCTAGACATTCTGCAAAAGTCTGTACAGTTTAGAGGTATGACTCCCAAATATTTATACATTCCTTCTTGCTCACGTTCTTTTATATCACATTCCTGTCTCAGCCTGATGTTTTCTTGGTGCTGAGCTTTCCTGCTTGAAAGGTTGCTTTTGCACATTTATCAAGACCAAATGACATTCTTATATTATCTGAAAAAGTTTTGACCACTTGCAGTTGTGCACTCATTTCCTCACCTGAAGAACTATACAGTTTTAAATCATTCAGAAGATGAGAAGGTCTTTATACTTTGCTGTTTTCTGGAGCCAAATTATAGCCATGAGCTAATCTGTTAAGTAGACAGCTTAATTGGTTAAGGGCAAGATGAAAGAGCAGTGGTGACAGAGTTACCCTGGAATATCCCTCTTTCAATTTGTATTCTTGGAATAATAATTTTCCTTTATCGTGGCTTAACTGTAAAATGGTTTGCCACTGTTTTTTGGTCACTGTAATATAATCGATCAGTGTAGGGTGTATCTTACACATTTTTAAGCACTCTTTTATCCATGAATGCGGGATACTGTCAAATGCTTTTTTGTAGTCTACTCAAGCCATACTTATATTGTTTCTCTTTTTGCAGTTCTCCATTATGACTTTATTTAACAACAAATGATTCTTTGTTCCATATGACTTTCTTTTGTTACCCCCTTTTTCTGTTGCCATGATTGAGTTGTCTTCTAAATTATCATAAAATCTGTCGACATCAATTCCAGTGTATAGTTTATATGTCGTTGGAAGGGAAGTTATTGGTCTGTTGTCTTTCAGGTAGCTTGCAAGTTCACTCCTAAGTAGATGTATTTTTCCTGTTGTTAACCACGTTGGTGTTCGTTTGGGGTGCACATATAAATAATTCTTACTTATAGCTAAATCTTCATGTAAAAGATGTTAATTCTTTTAGCCAGAAGTTAGGTACTGCATCTGGTCCTGGGGTTTTACAATTTGGAGCTTTTCTTAATTTGTTCAATTTTTCTGGCTGCTGCTTCATCCCATTTCAAATCTTGTACATTTGACGTTTACTCTTCCTGTTACTTCTCTCTTCGGCATCTTTGTTCTTTTCCATATGATCTTCATAGATATCTCGCCAAAATGCATATGTTTCCTCTTTTTTGGTGGTGTTTAAATACCTTTTGCCTTGTTTCCCAATTGTCTATAAAACTTTTTTGGTCATCAGTAAATTGATTATTTTGTACCTTTCCTTTATATTTAACTGCAGATCTTCTAAGTTTTTCTGCCTGTACTGATATTTTTAGTTTATTATTTTTAATAGTGCATGGTAGATCCTGAACTGTTCTGATGCTGTGCATTACTTTTATCACATCTGTCTTGCTGAGTATTTTGTTGATCTGTTCTCTCTTCTATACTCTTCTAACAGTGACACTTCTTGTCTTAATTCCTTTATAGTTTTCTCTATTCAATACTTCCATTATGGCATTTGATTTCTCCCCTTCCTGTCCTGTGTTTTTGTGGAAAGACTCCATCTGTTATTAATTTCGCTGCAGAATAATATATCCTATTTACTTCTGTTACATTGCATGAATTTCTAAGAACAGTTCTTATTACTGTCTTCATTTGTTTTATTAAACTTACAACTTTTTTGGATTGTATTTACTTTCTGTAGTCTATTTCTTTCATTGATCTTAATATGTCTGTCCATCTCTATTAAATCAAGCAACTCTTCTCTTAGATCATTTTCTTCTAAATCGAGGGGGCATTCTGTGTTCTGTATTTCCTATGGGCATTCTACAGAAACTTCCAGAGCAACTTCCTGTGACACCTTTTCTTGTGTTTCATCCTGTGTCATCCACTGCTCTTTCATATGGGAACTCACTGGCCTGTCACTCCACAACATTGACTGTCAGAGTTGCAACAGTTTCCTTCCCTTGCTGTGCAACTCCAGCTGAACCTTTGTTCTAGTTTCCTATGGAAGGTTCCAAAGTATCTTCATATGGCAACTGATCAGATGTTTCCTACTTCACTGGTTTCTCCATAATTTGTTGATCGATTACTCATCCCCGATACTTCTCCTACAACTCACATCTCCGTAGATCAAGTGTTAAAGGCCCTATCCAAGGCAAAGGACAAAGCTTCCATGGGACCTGATAATATCCCAGGCTGTACTCTGCACCATCTCCAGCAAGAACTAGCTTTGCCATTGAGCACCCTATTCAACCACAGCCTAATTACAGGCTTCATTCCAGCAGAGTGGAGAACCGCCATTGTCATCCCCTTGCACAAAGGTCATGCCACTACTGACCCGGGAAACTTATCACCCCATAAGCTTGATAAGTCTCATGTGTAAAGCCATGGAGTGTATTATTATGGATCTCATAAACAAGGACATAAGCAATTTCCAAGCACTCATCCCCACACAATTTGGATTCATCAGGGGCAGATCTTGCCTATTGAACCTAGTTGACTTCTTTGAGACTTCCACCAAGGGCCCTGGATGAGGGTAAGTCAGTACAGCTTACCTTGACCTGGCCAAGGCCTTTGACCCAATCCCCCACCTGGGCATCATCGAAAAGCTAACACAACTCGGTGTTAATCCTTATCTTGTCAGATGAGTGGCCAACTGGCTCACAGGACCCACAAGGTTAAAATAGGCATCACCACCGACGACAGCAGACCTGTCACTAGTGGTGTTCCCCAGGGATCTGTCCTGGGACCCCTACTGTTTGGCATCTACTTTTCAGAGGTCCAGGTAAAGACAAAGGGTCTGTGGCCGACCAAGTTTGCGGTTGACTGTAAGTTGGGTGCTGTCATTGAATCCCCAAATGATGTTAACATACTGCAAGAGGGTCTCACAGCTGCAAATAACTGGTGCCAAAGTCATGGCCTTAAGTTAAATGCAAAAAAAGTTTTATCATACCATTCGGCAAAAACATGGCCCCTTCTGATTACTACATCAACGGCAACTCCCTAAGTGTGGTGAGAGACCTGGGTACTCAGGTTAACAACAATCTCGCATTCGACCATCATGTGGCGGCAGTGGTCAGAAAAGTCTTTTACTTGGTTCATCTCATAAGTAAAGGGATTGCATCCAGAAAAAAAAGGAGGTTATTACCTTTCTGTACTCCTTCCCTCATTAGACCCATAATTGAGTATAACGCCCCATTTGGTATGTACCTCTCCAAACACCTGCACCAACTGTAAAGGCCACAGAAATACCTCACAGAGAGAATCATTGGCCTGCAACATCTGTCCTATGCAGACAAGCTCATATCATGATCACTTTACTTGGTAACATACAGATTGCTCAGAGGTGATCTGTGTCTCGCCTACAAGGCAATGTTGGACCCTGCCCTGCTAGAGATGCTCCATATCCATAAGTCTAACTCCTTGCACATTACCCTCTGGATAGGCCTAAATCTAATATGCGAGATCAACAAAACCTGCTGGAGAGACAGGTTGATCTCCCAGAGACTGCCCTGTCTCTGGAATAGACTTCCCATACATGTCAAACAGATTACCTTGCTGACCCTCTTAAAGCGCAACCTTGATGAGTGGATGGGAAACCACACATTTGTCCCAGGGGTTCCATCTTTGTCCCTCATTGACAGGGTAGACAGGTGCTGACTGAGGTTTCTTTTTCTTATGATCCTATCCTGCTGTGGTGTTATTAAAGTTAGATTTTCTACACTAAACCCTTCACTTTGCAGGTAATCCATGAACTCATTTACTATTTCTTTAACTTCCCCATTACTGATCCTCTTTTCTGCTTTTCCTCTTTGTTTTCTTATTTTTTGTATTGTAAAATTTTCCATATCTGGATGCCTTTGCCTGCATTTCTCTTCACATATGTTTGGTGTTTGTCTTTTTGTATTGATTAGCTTTGCTTTTTCCTTTGTATAAATATTGCACCATATTAAGGTGTGGGAGACTGGCATAATGGTTAAGGTGTGTACCTTACAGACCCAAGGTGTTTGATTCTTACATGGGGTAACTGGCTACGCTTAAAATAGTCCATAAGGACAGTTAGCCTAGTAATAATCTATGAACCTATATCCAGAGAATGGAGTGGGTGATCAGTTAAACCTCTTTTATTTTCCCATGACTATATTTCTTCTTTGGATGTCTCCTGCTCCTCCTCTGTCTGCATACTTGGGGAACTCTTTCCATTACGCTGTGATATAACCTGTGTTAGACTTTCTACATTAAATCCTTCATTTCCCAGGTATTCTATAACTTCAGCTTCTATTATTTTAACTTCTAATTTACTAATCTTCTGTTATACATTCCTCTTTGTGATATCTGATTTTTTGTATTGTGAAATTTTTCCATATCTGGATGCCTTAGCTTGTATTTCTCTTCAAATATTTTTGGGGCTGCTTTTTTATTGCTTAATTTGGCTTTCTCCTTTGCATAAATATTGTACCATGTCCATATTTCCTTTTTATACATTTCAAAGATCTCTAGATGTTGTTTATATTTTTGGAATTCCTAGGTTACTTCTTTTTCCACATGGCCCAAGGTTTCTTGATTTATATAATGTTTTTCATAAATCTGTTGTATTAGAGAACACAAATTTGCATTTGAAGCTTTGGACAGTTTTTCTTGGGCAAGTATTTTTTTTCCCTCTAATTTCACTCTTAATCTTTTTGCATATCTTCTGTCTGGAACTTCTGGGTTTCTGGTATAATAGTAACAATACATGATTTCTTTCCTATTCTCACTAGTCCACTCTGTCATCTTTATGCATCTTTATTGGCCTAAAAGTTTTTATGATTTTTGTGGATTAGTACTTTTTCTTCTACAACGGGGGGAGTTCATCCTTCAATTGCGCCTGGCCTAGCCCCATTGTATGAATGTTTCTGTGTCTTGAGGATTCTACACTGTCATTTTTTTTTCCAGTCCTGGCACCAGTGTACTTACTAGGATTGGCCACTTTCTTATCCTGGGTCTTGTGCACCCAGCTATCTTTTTTATTTTTTAAGCTACTTCTATCCATGATATATGCTGTATAAAATACAGTCTATATATATCAGTGTCGTCTTGGTGAGATTTTTTTTAAAAAACAGGGTTGACCTTATGAAGGTACTCGCCAAGATTTAAGGATGAATTCAGTTCCAGCAGTACTACTCTCCTTTGTTTGATGATTTATCATCTCTCCATTTGGACCCCTTACCTGGTTATGTTAACAATGAGAAGTAATATGGAAAAGTGGCAGGAACTTGAGACAGTGAAGATCTCTGGGGAACATCAGTGAAGAACTAGGAAGTGAATTAAATCTTATAGAAGGAGAAAGAGAAGAAGCAACAGCTTGCATGGACAAAGAAGGAGGGAGATAAAGGGGGTAAAATACAAATATATTTTAACAGGCAGCTGTGTGGAAAGATTATTTATAGGAGATGGCCAGCTAAACATGATTTACACTGAAGACTCAGGTACAATACAACAACATTCATATATATCTTCAAATATGATTAAAATCAAGCTTCAAAGTTAACTTGTTATGAATACAAAGTATATGTACAAACAATGTTTTTAGTGCAGTTTTATGTACAAAGACCCCAGCTACATATGGTGTTCCTACAACATTACAGCTGAACCTTAGATCTTTATGCTCATATTTTGGAATATGAGCAAACTAACTGTGAAAATCTTACGTATTGTATGAAGTTTAATATAGCTACTGAAAAAGCTGTAAAGGAAATGGATACTATAAAAATCACTACAGGTATTTGTATGAATGGGGAAAAATAAGTAGAGTTAGCCTGTGGTCATCTGTGAGAAATGTAGGGATATCTCGGTCATTTTCTGGATAAAGGGTTTGCACACGCATGTATACAATTAGTGGAAGGGTTCTCAATTATCTATACAATATAGTTAAAGTACTAGACTCTGCGATTATAATTTGTCATTTTCTTGTTCTATGTGTTTATTCAAGTAGACTGAGGTATAGGGGGTCTGTCATCAGCTATGACTTTATTATAATAGTAAAATGAATGCAGTACAATATCAAGAAATGGCACTTAGCTGAAGTTTGACACTTTCTGATTCAAGGAAATGAAAATTAATTAGAGTACACAGTTCATATTTAAATGTTTTATAAAGACAGAAGCAGGTAGTCAAATTTAGTAATACACCAAAGACAGAACTGCTGCAAATAACTCACAAAACTCCAAAACCAAGCAGCAACACCAGTCCGGAATCCACCACAGCGTAGAGAATGCAAACTCACGATAAGGTAACAGAAACCACAGTTTATTAACGTGCAAGCAAAAAATATATATCAAACACGTTTTCGTCATACAACTCGACTTCCTCAGATAAAAACACATAACAGACTGATGTTTAAATAATACCCACGCATCAATAATCAATCAATCAATTGTATATTTTGTAATAATGTAGCATAATTAGTCTATTTGCTGTTACTGTCAGAGCTGCAGGATTTGGAAATGCTAGAAATTTCAGTTACCTTAGGCTAATATAATTTACCTCATTACCCACCTTCTCTCATGTAATAACAGAGCAATTAATGTTGTAATCTGATAGTCTTAGAGTATGATCATTGGTGAATTGAAGTAAACAGAACAGATGAATTAAATAGGCGTTTGAGTGATTTTTAAGGCAGGTTTGAAAATAAGATGGATATGTTACCTATTTGTGAGATTATGGCATTATATTATTGGTGTTGGGGGGGGGGGGGTAGTTTTCAAATTTAATGATGCAGGGGAGTTACTAGCCGTGACTGAAAGAGGTTTGAGGTACCTAGTTCATATGTCCTCACTAGGCTGTGGATCTGTGAGAATCTCAAGAAGCCTAGCCCTGGATTCCCACAGTAATTATCAACCCTTATATTTTGTAATATGAATCTCCAAAGGCAGGCTGAACAATTATATGTTGAGGTAATTATGTATTTGCCCCATCTGTGAGGGCCATTATTGGTAAGGGTAAACTGGGAGTGAATTTGTGGTTACCCATCCATTCATCCAAATTTTGTTTAAATAGATTAAGAAATGTAGTCTGTTTTTGTGGAAAGTATGACAGTTCCATAGAAGTGGTAATCTCTGTGATAAATACATAAATTTCTCTCCAGCATGTTCTGTTAATCTTGCCTAAGAGAGTTTCTGATACCAATGGATATCTGAACATGTAGTAGATCTCTATACATGAGGCAGAGGTCACCTTGAATAGCCTGTATGATACTGCAAAGAGAGACAAGGCTTTGTGATGGTCTGCATAGTTTTTATGATTTAAAACTTTGATTTTTTTTTGGTGAGGAAGTGTTGTAGCCCTTCCATCTGTGACAAGTGTTTGGATGGGTACATACAGAAGAGTGCATTATACTCCATGATTGTCTGAGTGCAGACTGCAGAGGTACTATTACATCCCTGGATTTAGATGCTATACCCTTAGATATAAGCTGTGTAATGAAACAGTATTTCTTTATAATAGTAGACGTGGTGATCAAAGGACAGCTCATTATCAGAATAGGAATCCAGATATTTAACAACTGGATCAGTTTTCATTGGGGTGTTGTCAATGAGATATTTACTAAAGCAGTCATGCTTGCTGATTGATACAGTTATAAATTTCTTGGTATGTAGTTAGTCTATGGTTTTATAACCAAATGTTTGTTTGGGATAGGCCATCTTGTAGGATCCTGGTATCCTCAGGAGAGTTTATGATGGCATCAAGTTTCCAATCACCTGCAAACTTGGTCATCCACAAGCCTTTTACATTATATTTGACATCTGAGCAGTAAATGCCAAAGAGAAGTGACCTGAGGATTGAACCCTAGATCACTCTACTAGTGACAGGTCATATGGAGGAGGCTCAGCCATGTACCATTACTTCCTGTTTTTTATTTCTGAGCCAGTTTGCTGTCCAATGAGTTATATAGAGGTTAACATTTATCTGGGAGAGTTTGTTTACATTGCTTGAGTGTGAGATGGTGTCGCATATAAGTGGTGTTTACTGCATTGCCCTCATCTATTGCCTCAGTGACGTTTTTGAAGAAGTCAAGATGGTTGAGTAGGTGAGCCCTTGCCCTTGGTAAATCCTAACTGGGTTTGGTTGAAAGTCTGTAGTTTACCAATATCTCTTTTTATTAGTTCCATAACAATCCTTTCCATAGCCTTACAGAAGAGGCTGGTCTGGCTTATGGATCTGAAGTTACAGAGGTCTGTTATACCACCACATTTTTTGCATATTAATAACTGTTGCTGTCCACCATTCATCCAGCACTAAGCCTGTTTTGAGTCTAATGAATAGCCTCTATTGGAGGTCTGACAATTCAAGTTTGAGTCTAGCCATGGTATCTTAACACTTATTATTCTTGACCTTGGATAATTCCTTGAGAATTTTGCTCTTAGAACATATGAGGGGGCGAGGGAGATGTGAGTATTTGTTCTGAGAATATTGGAAGGGAGGGTGGTAGGAAGTTAGAGATTAATTTTTCTGGTAGAAGATCAGTTATGACCTCTAGGTCTGAGTATGTAGTATAATTTGCTATTAACTCGGCACAGTACTGGATATTGTTTTGAGATTTCTAACAGAGCTGAAGAAGGCTGTGTGGTTATATCTGCCTGGGTGGATATTTTTATCTCATATCTGTGTTTGGTTGAGTTGATCAGGATTTGGAGTTGTTTTTTTTTTTTTTTTTTTGTTTAGCAAGAAGGTTTTGTCTTGAGAGTTAGGTTTATTTCTGTAATGAGTTTTTTTTTTTTTTATACAGCCTTTTTATTTTAGAGTTCACTATATGGATTTATTTTTGAATTTGGTATTGTATTTATTTCTGCGAGGGATAGATGCATCTGTACAACTATTTCCATGTGCATAGAACTTGACAGTAAAAGATGCCACATAAGCAGTGGGATTGTCAAGGTGGAAGGGGCTTTTAAACTTTGTCAGGTTTTAGTAGATTAACCTTTGCATAGACCCTGACTATTGAGGTACTGGAGGATGCTTCTGACTTTAGTCTTAAAGTGAACTGACTGACTTGTCCAAATTGAGCAGGGAGGAGGTTACAGGAGCAGGGAGCAGAGCTGTCCAGTATTGGTAAGGACTAAGTCTAGATTTTACCTCCCCTGGTTTGAGTATGAACTAACTGGTTCTGGGAGTTTGTATTTACAAAGTCCATACAGTTCTGGGAATACATGTTTGACGATGTACTAGTCTTCCAGTTTATTATGAGAATAGTTAGTCTCCCAGGAGAATGGAGTTTGGCATAATACATGTAGGCTCCATAATGGTTAGGTAGGAAGTTGAGGACATGGAAGGGGTCCTGTTGTTAACTATGAAGTGATAAGGGATTTTGTTTATAGTAAGGTAGACATGGAGGAGTTCCAACTCATTATCTTGATTTAGAAGTGTGAAGGTCAGATTTTTTTTTTTTTAGGAATTTAGAGATGTCCACTTTTAATGTGGTGGGCCTGTATGGATGATGGGCATTGAAGCCTTCCAATGACGGAGTTCACTGATTATGAACTTGGTTTCCATGCAAATGCATATGTTTTACAGAGTAGGCATTGCCTGTAGGGTGTGGAGTTTTTTGTTAGGGCTCCTAGAACTGAGCAGTAGTATCTTAATGATGTCCTGTTCTAATGGCTAACAGTAGGTTTGGAGTATGCAGCTTTAAAGACTTTTGTAACTAGAAAGTTTTGCTGGGGGTTAATGGGCAGCATGTTCGCTTTAGCCTGGGAGATAAAGTGAATCGTATTGTAGTGTGGGGGATAAAGTCAATCTTATTTTTGGGTGGTGCACATGTAAATCCATGGGCCCTGTTTGGCAAAGTTTGAAACTTAAGAATGTTGCATTTAAAACTGTGTGCGTAATGCTAAAGCCTAACTTAATATCCGGGGGTAATAGTAGGATTTGCTAACAGTTTCTTTTTTTTCTGTAAGAATTTTGTATTAGAAGCAGTGTAGTACTTTTCCCCCTGGTATTGGAATTTACAGAATGTTTGCACACATTTGTTTTAAATGATAGTGCTGAACCTAGATATAGTCCAAATATTTAACTAGAAGATCTGATCAAGGGGTACATTGTGTGTGGATAACATTTTATTTGTGCTTGCGCTGATAGTTTCTTATGTGTCAGACTATGTTCACCTTGACTAGGAGTAAGTGGTTTTAAGATTAAGAAAATTAACATTTAATGATGGCTATGCAAGCTTAACAAACAACTTTAATATTTCATAGTATTTTGGGTTGGAGGGCATGCATGAAAACAAAGTTTTATTTTAGTTTTTAAGTGTATTAAATGAGATTCACAGTTATATGCAGTATATTATTTCATTAATTTTATAATATCTGCTTTATAATATGGAGACTTGTGGGAAATCGACCACAAATCTCAAAGGGTAACAAGATCAAAACATTGAACAAGTCCTACCACTTACTTGTTCTTTGGGTAATCACCAGTCAACCAATCAGCACCTGTTTGCAATGTTGAAAGACAACTGAGCCCTTTGCAAAATCCCTCATGGGCATGGATCGACTTGCAGATTCTACTCAAAAGGTTATCCAGCCAAGAATCAAACCTGAAAACCACATAATGAGGCAGAGATGCTGATGCACCACTGTACCACATTATAAAATAAACATGTATAAAATATGAGGTTCATATAAATATTCAATTTTATAATTATATTGACTTGTAGCTGTAAAGAGAACCTGAACAATCATTTGCCAGTGATATTACATAACTAAAGCCTATTTAGCATTTCAAACACTACCAACATAATGATGCACAAACAAAATTGCTATGAATCAAAAAAATGTTTATACTAATGAAATAATTAAATTACTAGAGCTTATGTTCCAAGGATCATTCATATTTTTCAAAGGTTCATAGATTCATAGGTTCATACTAGGCTATCTGCCCTAGGGCATTTATAAGCCTAGCCAGAATGTGTTTGGCTTTCGCCACCCATTTTAAATTAATTTTGCTATGCCCTTTTTTGAGGTTAGTATACTGTGCCTCTGTCTAACAGTGACACAGAAGTGATACCCGGGATAAACCTACGATCTCCCATCCACTCATCAAGATTCCTCTTGAAGAGAGTCAATGAGGGACTCTGCCTAACCTGGACTGGGATTTTATTCCAGAGTGAAGGGAGCCTCTGGGTTATGAATCTGTCCCTCCAGCATGTCCTATTTATTTCAGTGCTGAGGTTCAAGTCTCTCGAGCGTGTAGCTTGATGGGATTTGGATTTTCTGAGGTGCAGCATGTCCATTAATTCCGGGTTGGACATGGCTTTATACGTCAGGCATAGATCGCCTCTGAACAGGCGGTATACCACTGAGTAGAGCTGGAGTTTCTTTAACCGGGCAGCATATGGCATCTGTTTGAGCCCTTTGATCCTCTTGGTGAGGTACTTTTGGGGTCTTTCCAGTTGCTGCAGGTGTCTGGTAAGATACATCCCAAAAGGGGCATTGTACTCAATTATGGGCCTGATGAGGGATGAGTAAAGAGGCACGATGACCTCCCCTGATCTAGATGTGAATCCCTTCATGATTAGATGGGCTATATAAAAGGTTTTTCTAACCACTTTGGCCGCGTGGTTGTCAAATGAGAGATTGCTATCAACATGGGTCCCCAGGTCCCTAATTACTTCTTCGGTACTTAATGGATTACCACCTATGTGGTAATTTGTGGGCACTTTGTTTTTGCCAAAGGGGATGACTATACACTTCTTGGCGTTTAGCTTGAGGCCATGGCTCTGGCACCAGTTGTCTGTTTCTTTGAGGCCCTTTTGGAGGATGCTTGTGTCGGCTGGAGAGTCGATTATGGCACCCAGTTTGCAGTCATCTGCGAACTTGGTCAGCCACAGTCCTTTCGTGTTGGCCTGTACCTCCGAGAAATATATATCGAACAAGAGAGGTCCCAGGACTGAGCCTTGTGGGACGCCACTTGTAACTGGTTTGGAGTCTGACATGGCTCCAGCAATTCTAACCACGTGGGTTCTGTCCTTGAGCCAGTTTGCAACACATCTAGTGACATAGGGGTTTATATTTAAGCTGGTGAGCTTATCTATAATGCCTGAGTGGGGTATTGTATTGAAGTCTTTTGCGAGGTCCAGGTAGGCTATGTGGACCACATTCCCCTTGTCAATGGCCTTGGTGACTGTTTCAAAGAAATCAACCGGGTTTAATAGGCAGGATCTGCCCTTAACAAAGCCGAACAGGGTAGGATCCAGTGTCTGTAGGTCCCCAATATCTTTATTTATGAGGTCCATGATGATCCATAGCTTTGCAGACCGAGCTAGTCAGGCTTATGGGGCGATAGTTTCCAGGATCCGTTGAGGCACCACCTTTGTGGAGAGGGACCACAGTTGCTGTACGCCACTCTTTAGGTACATATCCTTTAGTAAGGCTGAGATTGAACAGTAGTTTTATGTCTGGGTTTAGCTCTTCTTGGAGTTCATGTAGGATGCAGCCCGGGACACCGTCTGGTCCCATTGATGCTGTGTTTTTTGCTTTGGAGAGGGCGGCTCTTAACTGAGCATCTGAGATGTCAGGGGGGCAGCACTGTGCTGGGATAGATATTTGTCCTTTTGGTGGGGAGGGGGGGGAGAAGTTTGCACTGAACCTGTCAGCTAGGATGTTGGCAATGTCTGTGGGTTCAGTGTATTTTTTGTCATTTTGGACTAATTCTGAGCATATCTGGGAATTACCACCCAGGTTCCCTAACATAACTAAAGAAAGCCTTGTGATTATCCTTGGTGTCCTGTGCAATTTTTCTCTCGAAGCTGGCCTTATGTTTACACATTTTTAGGAATGTGCCTCAATCAGCCACAGTCTACACATTTTCCCCTTGTATTGATTGCTTTTCATCAGCTGTAAAACAATAATGAGATTCCTTTTGCAGCAGTGTACCATACACAATATTTAGCATTTTGGTTACATCTTGGATATTGGTTCATAATGGCAAATTGATATTGAACTTTATTGAGAGAACCGTTCTTGGACAAGCTTGATCCTTCTTTTTACAGTAGGTTACAGATAGTTGAAATTTTATTTTAACTCATTGTGTTTTTTTTTTTTTTTTTTTTCAGCATTCACTGCATATTGTAACCTACCCATGTTATGGAAATGCCAAAAGAAAATTATGGATTCTGTTTGGCTGGGAAAGAAACTTAAGATTGGTCTCATTCAACATTTGGGATCTTGGGGAGTTGGAAACTTGGTTTGAAAAACAACTTCATAGGACTCAACCCAGGGCTGGGGATCATAGGGTAATATTTATTATATCTAGACTTTGGGTTATTTCAGCCTTACAAGAGGATAACAGAGGGATATTTGTAACAAATTGCTGTAGGAAGTATTTATAATTATGTTTATGACATCTAGAGGTCAACAGGGGCTTTCTCCTCTGTTACTGCAGTTGCTTCAGTTATCTTGGTGTGACAAGAAAGGTATCAGATGAGAGTAGATTTTTCTGATGTCGATTTAAGTTGATTTCTCTCAATGGAATATGTCGCCCATGGCTAGTTAGTTGGAAGAGATGGGTTGGTTATGAGCTGAGACAGTTTAAGTGAAGTGAGAGTGAATTTTATCATCATGCATTTCAGATGCAACTTTAGATATATTGATTTCTGTTCTCAACAAATGGATAAATAATTGTTCATGTACTTATGAGGAGTGGCAGGTCCTCTGGAGGAAGATTAGTCATAAGTCACAAGTCACTTTCTCCACCTTCTCGGAGTTACATTTACTTATTTTAAATGTGTTTATATGTGCCAACATTCCTCCGCTTACTGTAATAAAGTCATAAGATCATGTAATGGTTCCTAGCTGGAGATGTGAGCTTGAGGATGCCTCTTTTTTTTCTTATCATTTGGGTGTGTCCAAAAGTTTCTAGTCTTTGAAGGAGGGTTATTAAAGCTATTGGATACCTCTTTTTTTCCAAAGCTGTTTATGTTTCTGGTTGTTGGGTATACATGATAGACTTAGTTCAGGACATTAATTGCCTATCTGCTTAATTTTATATTTAAATTCTGGAGATTAATACTACAAGACTGGATATATCAGTTTTTAGTCTCTCTTAATATGTCATGGTTATGGTCACATGTATGCTTTTATTTGAAAGAATGGTATGATTATTCAACTATAGTTATTTATACTCTTTACTGAATTCATAACATGACCGTTTTTTTTTTGCTTTATATAAACATGATGCAATTACCATTTTGTTGGACATATTTTATATACTCTTGCTTTTACTTGTTCAGTTTGCTGTGGTCCTGATGCTTATTATTGCAGTTAATTTAAATATCAGTAAAGGTTGATTTATTTTAAATAAATAACATTTCCTATTTAACAGTTATAAAGGAAGGCACTTACTTGAATT